>NC_089804.1:757500-812500 GCF_029633855.1 Hoplias malabaricus | reverse complement strand
ACTGCTGTTTGTGTGTGTGTTGTGTATTAGAAAACTCTTCTGTGAGCTGAGCTGAGTGTGTGTGTGTATGTGTGTGTTAGAGGTGATGTGTGTTACTGCTGTTTGTGTGTGTTGTGTATTAGAAAACTCTTCTGTGAGCTGCGCTGAGTGTGTGTGTGTGTGTGTGTGTTAGAGGTGATGTGTATTACTGCTGTTTGTGTGTGTGTGTTGTGTATTAGAAAACTCTTCTGTGAGCTGAGTGTGTGTTAGAGGTGATGTGTGTTACTGCTGTTTGTGTGTGTGTTAGAGGTGATGTGTGTTACTGCTGTTTGTGTGTGTGTGTTGTGTATTAGAAAACTCTTCTGTGAGCTGAGTGTGTGTTAGAGGTGATGTGTGTTACTGCTGTTTGTGTGTGTGTTGTGTATTAGAGAACTCTTCTGTGAGCTGAGCTGAGTGTGTGTGTGTATGTGTGTGTTAGAGGTGATGTGTGTTACTGCTGTTTGTGTGTGTGTTGTGTATTAGAAAACTCTTCTGTGAGCTGAGCTGAGTGTGTGTGTGTGTGTGTGTGTGTGTTAGAGGTGATGTGTATTACTGCTGTTTGTGTGTGTGTTGTGTATTAGAGAACTCTTCTGTGAGCTGAGCTGAGTGTGTGTGTGTGTGTGTGTTAGAGGTGATGTGTGTTACTGCTGTTTGTGTGTGTGTTGTGTATTAGAAAACTCTTCTGTGAGCTGAGCTGAGTGTGTGTGTGTGTGTGTGTGTGTGTTAGAGGTGATGTGTGTTACTGCTGTTTGTGTGTGTGTTGTGTATTAGAAAACTCTTCTGTGAGCTGAGTGTGTGTGTGTATGTGTGTGTTAGAGGTGATGTGTGTTACTGCTGTTTGTGTGTGTGTGTTGTGTATTAGAAAACTCTTCTGTGAGCTGAGCTGAGTGTGTGTGTGTGTGTGTGTGTTAGAGGTGATGTGTGTTACTGCTGTTTGTGTGTGTGTTGTGTATTAGAAAACTCTTCTGTGAGCTGAGTGTGTGTGTGTATGTGTGTGTTAGAGGTGATGTGTGTTACTGCTGTTTGTGTGTGTGTGTTGTGTATTAGAAAACTCTTCTGTGAGCTGAGCTGAGTGTGTGTGTGTGTGTGTGTGTTAGAGGTGATGTGTGTTACTGCTGTTTGTGTGTGTGTTGTGTATTAGAAAACTCTTCTGTGAGCTGAGTGTGTGTGTGTATGTGTGTGTTAGAGGTGATGTGTGTTACTGCTGTTTGTGTGTGTGTGTTGTGTATTAGAAAACTCTTCTGTGAGCTGAGCTGAGTGTGTGTGTGTGTGTGTGAGTTAGAGGTGATGTGTGTTACTGCTGTTTGTGTGTGTGTTGTGTATTAGAAAACTCTTCTGTGAGCTGCGCTGAGTGTGTGTGTGTGTGTGTGTGTTAGAGGTGATGTGTATTACTGCTGTTTGTGTGTGTGTGTTGTGTATTAGAAAACTCTTCTGTGAGCTGAGTGTGTGTTAGAGGTGATGTGTGTTACTGCTGTTTGTGTGTGTGTTAGAGGTGATGTGTGTTACTGCTGTTTGTGTGTGTGTGTTGTGTATTAGAAAACTCTTCTGTGAGCTGAGCTGAGTGTGTGTTAGAGGTGATGTGTGTTACTGCTGTTTGTGTGTGTGTTGTGTATTAGAAAACTCTTCTGTGAGCTGAGCTGAGTGTGTGTTAGAGGTGATGTGTGTTACTGCTGTTTGTGTGTGTGTTGTGTATTAGAAAACTCTTCTGTGAGCTGAGTGTGTGTGTGTATGTGTGTGTTAGAGGTGATGTGTGTTACTGCTGTTTGTGTGTGTGTTGTGTATTAGAAAACTCTTCTGTGAGCTGAGCTGAGTGTGTGTATGTGTGTGTGAGTTAGAGGTGATGTGTGTTACTGCTGTTTGTGTGTGTGTTGTGTATTAGAAAACTCTTCTGTGAGCTGCGCTGAGTGTGTGTGTGTGTGTGTGTGTTAGAGGTGATGTGTATTACTGCTGTTTGTGTGTGTGTGTTGTGTATTAGAAAACTCTTCTGTGAGCTGAGTGTGTGTTAGAGGTGATGTGTGTTACTGCTGTTTGTGTGTGTGTTGTGTATTAGAGAACTCTTCTGTGAGCTGAGCTGAGTGTGTGTTAGAGGTGATGTGTGTTACTGCTGTTTGTGTGTGTGTTGTGTATTAGAAAACTCTTCTGTGAGCTGAGCTGAGTGTGTGTGTGTGTGTGTGTGTTAGAGGTGATGTGTATTACTGCTGTTTGTGTGTGTGTTGTGTATTAGAGAACTCTTCTGTGAGCTGAGCTGAGTGTGTGTGTGTATGTGTGTGTTAGAGGTGATGTGTGTTACTGCTGTTTGTGTGTGTGTGTTGTGTATTAGAAAACCCTTCTGTGAGCTGAGCTGAGTGTGTGTGTGTGTGTGTGTGTGTGTTAGAGGTGATGTGTGTTACTGCTGTTTGTGTGTGTGTGTTGTGTATTAGAAAACTCTTCTGTGAGCTGAGTGTGTGTGTATGTGTGTGTTAGAGGTGATGTGTGTTACTGCTGTTTGTGTGTGTGTGTTGTGTATTAGAAAACTCTTCTGTGAGCTGAGCTGAGTGTGTGTGTGTGTGTTAGAGGTGATGTGTGTTACTGCTGTTTGTGTGTGTGTTGTGTATTAGAAAACTCTTCTGTGAGCTGAGTGTGTGTGTGTATGTGTGTGTTAGAGGTGATGTGTGTTACTGCTGTTTGTGTGTGTGTGTTGTGTATTAGAAAACTCTTCTGTGAGCTGAGCTGAGTGTGTGTTAGAGGTGATGTGTGTTACTGCTGTTTGTGTGTGTGTTGTGTATTAGAGAACTCTTCTGTGAGCTGAGCTGAGTGTGTGTGTGTGTGTGTGTTAGAGGTGATGTGTGTTACTGCTGTTTGTGTGTGTGTTGTGTATTAGAAAACTCTTCTGTGAGCTGAGCTGAGTGTGTGTGTGTGTGTGTGTGTTAGAGGTGATGTGTGTTACTGCTGTTTGTGTGTGTGTTGTGTATTAGAAAACTCTTCTGTGAGCTGAGCTGAGTGTGTGTGTGTGTGTGTGTGTTAGAGGTGATGTGTGTTACTGCTGTTTGTGTGTGTGTTGTGTATTAGAAAACTCTTCTGTGAGCTGAGTGTGTGTGTGTATGTGTGTGTTAGAGGTGATGTGTGTTACTGCTGTTTGTGTGTGTGTGTTGTGTATTAGAAAACTCTTCTGTGAGCTGAGCTGAGTGTGTGTGTGTGTGTGTGTGTGTGTTAGAGGTGATGTGTGTTACTGCTGTTTGTGTGTGTGTTGTGTATTAGAAAACTCTTCTGTGAGCTGCGCTGAGTGTGTGTGTGTGTGTGTGTGTTAGAGGTGATGTGTGTTACTGCTGTTTGTGTGTGTGTTGTGTATTAGAAAACTCTTCTGTGAGCTGAGTGTGTGTTAGAGGTGATGTGTGTTACTGCTGTTTGTGTGTGTGTTAGAGGTGATGTGTGTTACTGCTGTTTGTGTGTGTGTGTTGTGTATTAGAAAACTCTTCTGTGAGCTGAGTGTGTGTTAGAGGTGATGTGTGTTACTGCTGTTTGTGTGTGTGTGTGTGTGTTAGAGGTGATGTGTATTACTGCTGTTTGTGTGTGTGTGTTGTGTATTAGAAAACTCTTCTGTGAGCTGAGTGTGTGTTAGAGGTGATGTGTGTTACTGCTGTTTGTGTGTGTGTGTGTTAGAGGTGATGTGTATTACTGCTGTTTGTGTGTGTGTGTTGTGTATTAGAAAACTCTTCTGTGAGCTGAGCTGAGTGTGTGTGTGTATGTGTGTGTTAGAGGTGATGTGTGTTACTGCTGTTTGTGTGTGTGTTGTGTATTAGAAAACTCTTCTGTGAGCTGAGCTGAGTGTGTGTGTGTATGTGTGTGTTAGAGGTGATGTGTGTTACTGCTGTTTGTGTGTGTTGTGTATTAGAAAACTCTTCTGTGAGCTGCGCTGAGTGTGTGTGTGTGTGTGTGTGTTAGAGGTGATGTGTATTACTGCTGTTTGTGTGTGTGTGTTGTGTATTAGAAAACTCTTCTGTGAGCTGAGTGTGTGTTAGAGGTGATGTGTGTTACTGCTGTTTGTGTGTGTGTTAGAGGTGATGTGTGTTACTGCTTTTTGTGTGTGTGTGTTGTGTATTAGAAAACTCTTCTGTGAGCTGAGTGTGTGTTAGAGGTGATGTGTGTTACTGCTGTTTGTGTGTGTGTTGTGTATTAGAGAACTCTTCTGTGAGCTGAGCTGAGTGTGTGTGTGTGTGTGTGTTAGAGGTGATGTGTGTTACTGCTGTTTGTGTGTGTGTTGTGTATTAGAAAACTCTTCTGTGAGCTGAGCTGAGTGTGTGTGTGTGTGTGTGTGTTAGAGGTGATGTGTATTACTGCTGTTTGTGTGTGTGTGTTGTGTATTAGAAAACTCTTCTGTGAGCTGAGTGTGTGTTAGAGGTGATGTGTGTTACTGCTGTTTGTGTGTGTGTTGTGTATTAGAAAACTCTTCTGTGAGCTGAGCTGAGTGTGTGTGTGTGTGTGTGTGTTAGAGGTGATGTGTGTTACTGCTGTTTGTGTGTGTGTGTTGTGTATTAGAAAACTCTTCTGTGAGCTGAGCTGAGTGTGTGTGTGTGTGTGTGTGTGTTAGAGGTGATGTGTATTACTGCTGTTTGTGTGTGTGTGTTGTGTATTAGAAAACTCTTCTGTGAGCTGCGCTGAGTGTGTGTGTGTGTGTGTGTGTTAGAGATGATGTGTATTACTGCTGTTTGTGTGTGTGTGTTGTGTATTAGAAAACTCTTCTGTGAGCTGAGTGTGTGTTAGAGGTGATGTGTGTTACTGCTGTTTGTGTGTGTGTTGTGTATTAGAGAACTCTTCTGTGAGCTGAGCTGAGTGTGTGTATGTGTGTGTGTGTTAGAGGTGATGTGTATTACTGCTGTTTGTGTGTGTGTGTTGTGTATTAGAAAACTCTTCTGTGAGCTGAGCTGAGTGTGTGTTAGAGGTGATGTGTGTTACTGCTGTTTGTGTGTGTGTTGTGTATTAGAGAACTCTTCTGTGAGCTGAGTGTGTGTGTGTATGTGTGTGTTAGAGGTGATGTGTGTTACTGCTGTTTGTGTGTGTGTTGTGTATTAGAAAACTCTTCTGTGAGCTGAGCTGAGTGTGTGTATGTGTGTGTGAGTTAGAGGTGATGTGTGTTACTGCTGTTTGTGTGTGTGTTGTGTATTAGAAAACTCTTCTGTGAGCTGCGCTGAGTGTGTGTGTGTGTGTGTGTGTTAGAGGTGATGTGTATTACTGCTGTTTGTGTGTGTGTGTTGTGTATTAGAAAACTCTTCTGTGAGCTGAGTGTGTGTTAGAGGTGATGTGTGTTACTGCTGTTTGTGTGTGTGTTGTGTATTAGAGAACTCTTCTGTGAGCTGAGCTGAGTGTGTGTTAGAGGTGATGTGTGTTACTGCTGTTTGTGTGTGTGTGTTGTGTATTAGAAAACTCTTCTGTGAGCTGAGCTGAGTGTGAGTTAGAGGTGATGTGTGTTACTGCTGTTTGTGTGTGTGTTGTGTATTAGAGAACTCTTCTGTGAGCTGAGCTGAGTGTGTATGTGTATGTGTGTGTTAGAGGTGATGTGTGTTACTGCTGTTTGTGTGTGTGTGTTGTGTATTAGAAAACTCTTCTGTGAGCTGAGCTGAGTGTGTGTGTGTGTGTGTTGTGTATTAGAAAACTCTTCTGTGAGCTGAGTGTGTGTTAGAGGTGATGTGTGTTACTGCTGTTTGTGTGTGTGTTGTGTATTAGAGAACTCTTCTGTGAGCTGAGCTGAGTGTGTGTGTGTGTGTGTTGTGTATTAGAAAACTCTTCTGTGAGCTGAGTGTGTGTTAGAGGTGATGTGTGTTACTGCTGTTTGTGTGTGTGTTGTGTATTAGAAAACTCTTCTGTGAGCTGAGCTGAGTGTGTGTGTGTGTGTGTGTGTGTTAGAGGTGATGTGTGTTACTGCTGTTTGTGTGTGTGTGTTGTGTATTAGAAAACTCTTCTGTGAGCTGAGCTGAGTGTGTGTGTGTGTGTGTGTGTGTTAGAGGTGATGTGTGTTACTGCTGTTTGTGTGTGTGTGTTGTGTATTAGAAAACTCTTCTGTGAGCTGAGCTGAGTGTGTGTGTGTGTGTGTTAGAGGTGATGTGTGTTACTGCTGTTTGTGTGTGTGTGTTGTGTATTAGAAAACTCTTCTGTGAGCTGAGCTGAGTGTGTGTGTGTATGTGTGTGTTAGAGGTGATGTGTGTTACTGCTGTTTGTGTGTGTGTGTTGTGTATTAGAAAACTCTTCTGTGAGCTGAGTGTGTGTTAGAGGTGATGTGTGTTACTGCTGTTTGTGTGTGTGTTGTGTATTAGAGAACTCTTCTGTGAGCTGAGCTGAGTGTGTATGTGTATGTGTGTGTTAGAGGTGATGTGTGTTACTGCTGTTTGTGTGTGTGTGTTGTGTATTAGAAAACTCTTCTGTGAGCTGAGCTGAGTGTGTGTGTGTGTGTGTTGTGTATTAGAAAACTCTTCTGTGAGCTGAGTGTGTGTTAGAGGTGATGTGTGTTACTGCTGTTTGTGTGTGTGTTGTGTATTAGAGAACTCTTCTGTGAGCTGAGCTGAGTGTGTGTGTGTGTGTGTTGTGTATTAGAAAACTCTTCTGTGAGCTGAGTGTGTGTTAGAGGTGATGTGTGTTACTGCTGTTTGTGTGTGTGTTGTGTATTAGAAAACTCTTCTGTGAGCTGAGCTGAGTGTGTGTGTGTGTGTGTGTGTGTTAGAGGTGATGTGTGTTACTGCTGTTTGTGTGTGTGTGTTGTGTATTAGAAAACTCTTCTGTGAGCTGAGTGTGTGTTAGAGGTGATGTGTGTTACTGCTGTTTGTGTGTGTGTTGTGTATTAGAGAACTCTTCTGTGAGCTGAGCTGAGTGTGTATGTGTATGTGTGTGTTAGAGGTGATGTGTGTTACTGCTGTTTGTGTGTGTGTGTTGTGTATTAGAAAACTCTTCTGTGAGCTGAGCTGAGTGTGTGTGTGTGTGTGTTGTGTATTAGAAAACTCTTCTGTGAGCTGAGTGTGTGTTAGAGGTGATGTGTGTTACTGCTGTTTGTGTGTGTGTGTTGTGTATTAGAAAACTCTTCTGTGAGCTGAGCTGAGTGTGTGTGTGTGTGTGTGTGTGTTAGAGGTGATGTGTGTTACTGCTGTTTGTGTGTGTGTGTTGTGTATTAGAAAACTCTTCTGTGAGCTGAGCTGAGTGTGTGTGTGTGTGTGTGTGTTAGAGGTGATGTGTGTTACTGCTGTTTGTGTGTGTGTGTTGTGTATTAGAAAACTCTTCTGTGAGCTGAGCTGAGTGTGTGTGTGTGTGTGTGTGTGTTAGAGGTGATGTGTGTTACTGCTGTTTGTGTGTGTGTTGTGTATTAGAAAACTCTTCTGTGAGCTGAGTGTGTGTGTGTGTGTGTGTGTGTGTGTTAGAGGTGATGTGTATTACTGCTGTTTGTGTGTGTGTGTTGTGTATTAGAAAACTCTTCTGTGAGCTGAGCTGAGTGTGTGTGTGTATGTGTGTGTTAGAGGTGATGTGTGTTACTGCTGTTTGTGTGTGTGTTGTGTATTAGAGAACTCTTCTGTGAGCTGAGCTGAGTGTGTGTGTGTATGTGTGTGTTAGAGGTGATGTGTGTTACTGCTGTTTGTGTGTGTGTTGTGTATTAGAAAACTCTTCTGTGAGCTGAGCTGAGTGTGTGTATGTGTGTGTGAGTTAGAGGTGATGTGTGTTACTGCTGTTTGTGTGTGTGTTGTGTATTAGAAAACTCTTCTGTGAGCTGCGCTGAGTGTGTGTGTGTGTGTGTGTGTTAGAGGTGATGTGTATTACTGCTGTTTGTGTGTGTGTGTTGTGTATTAGAAAACTCTTCTGTGAGCTGAGTGTGTGTTAGAGGTGATGTGTGTTACTGCTGTTTGTGTGTGTGTTGTGTATTAGAGAACTCTTCTGTGAGCTGAGCTGAGTGTGTGTTAGAGGTGATGTGTGTTACTGCTGTTTGTGTGTGTGTGTTGTGTATTAGAAAACTCTTCTGTGAGCTGAGCTGAGTGTGAGTTAGAGGTGATGTGTGTTACTGCTGTTTGTGTGTGTGTTGTGTATTAGAGAACTCTTCTGTGAGCTGAGCTGAGTGTGTATGTGTATGTGTGTGTTAGAGGTGATGTGTGTTACTGCTGTTTGTGTGTGTGTGTTGTGTATTAGAAAACTCTTCTGTGAGCTGAGCTGAGTGTGTGTGTGTGTGTGTTGTGTATTAGAAAACTCTTCTGTGAGCTGAGTGTGTGTTAGAGGTGATGTGTGTTACTGCTGTTTGTGTGTGTGTTGTGTATTAGAGAACTCTTCTGTGAGCTGAGCTGAGTGTGTGTGTGTGTGTGTTGTGTATTAGAAAACTCTTCTGTGAGCTGAGTGTGTGTTAGAGGTGATGTGTGTTACTGCTGTTTGTGTGTGTGTTGTGTATTAGAAAACTCTTCTGTGAGCTGAGCTGAGTGTGAGTTAGAGGTGATGTGTGTTACTGCTGTTTGTGTGTGTGTTGTGTATTAGAGAACTCTTCTGTGAGCTGAGTGTGTGTTAGAGGTGATGTGTGTTACTGCTGTTTGTGTGTGTGTTGTGTATTAGAAAACTCTTCTGTGAGCTGAGCTGAGTGTGAGTTAGAGGTGATGTGTGTTACTGCTGTTTGTGTGTGTGTTGTGTATTAGAGAACTCTTCTGTGAGCTGAGTGTGTGTTAGAGGTGATGTGTGTTACTGCTGTTTGTGTGTGTGTTGTGTATTAGAAAACTCTTCTGTGAGCTGAGCTGAGTGTGTGTTAGAGGTGATGTGTGTTACTGCTGTTTGTGTGTGTGTTGTGTATTAGAGAACTCTTCTGTGAGCTGAGCTGAGTGTGTATGTGTATGTGTGTGTTAGAGGTGATGTGTGTTACTGCTGTTTGTGTGTGTGTGTTGTGTATTAGAAAACTCTTCTGTGAGCTGAGCTGAGTGTGTGTGTGTGTGTGTTGTGTATTAGAAAACTCTTCTGTGAGCTGAGTGTGTGTTAGAGGTGATGTGTGTTACTGCTGTTTGTGTGTGTGTTGTGTATTAGAGAACTCTTCTGTGAGCTGAGCTGAGTGTGTGTGTGTGTGTGTTGTGTATTAGAGAACTCTTCTGTGAGCTGAGCTGAGTGTGTGTGTGTGTGTGTGTGTTAGAGGTGATGTGTGTTACTGCTGTTTGTGTGTGTGTGTTGTGTATTAGAAAACTCTTCTGTGAGCTGAGCTGAGTGTGTGTGTGTTAGAGGTGATGTGTGTTACTGCTGTTTGTGTGTGTGTGTTGTGTATTAGAAAACTCTTCTGTGAGCTGAGCTGAGTGTGTGTGTGTGTGTGTGTGTGTTAGAGGTGATGTGTGTTACTGCTGTTTGTGTGTGTGTGTTGTGTATTAGAAAACTCTTCTGTGAGCTGAGCTGAGTGTGTGTGTGTATGTGTGTGTTAGAGGTGATGTGTGTTACTGCTGTTTGTGTGTGTGTGTTGTGTATTAGAAAACTCTTCTGTGAGCTGAGTGTGTGTTAGAGGTGATGTGTGTTACTGCTGTTTGTGTGTGTGTTGTGTATTAGAGAACTCTTCTGTGAGCTGAGCTGAGTGTGTATGTGTATGTGTGTGTTAGAGGTGATGTGTGTTACTGCTGTTTGTGTGTGTGTGTTGTGTATTAGAAAACTCTTCTGTGAGCTGAGCTGAGTGTGTGTGTGTGTGTGTTGTGTATTAGAAAACTCTTCTGTGAGCTGAGTGTGTGTTAGAGGTGATGTGTGTTACTGCTGTTTGTGTGTGTGTTGTGTATTAGAGAACTCTTCTGTGAGCTGAGCTGAGTGTGTGTGTGTGTGTGTTGTGTATTAGAAAACTCTTCTGTGAGCTGAGTGTGTGTTAGAGGTGATGTGTGTTACTGCTGTTTGTGTGTGTGTTGTGTATTAGAAAACTCTTCTGTGAGCTGAGCTGAGTGTGTGTGTGTGTGTGTGTGTGTTAGAGGTGATGTGTGTTACTGCTGTTTGTGTGTGTGTTGTGTATTAGAGAACTCTTCTGTGAGCTGAGCTGAGTGTGAGTTAGAGGTGATGTGTGTTACTGCTGTTTGTGTGTGTGTGTGTTAGAGGTGATGTGTATTACTGCTGTTTGTGTGTGTGTGTTAGAGGTGATGTGTATTACTGCTGTTTGTGTGTGTGTTAGAGGTGATGTGTGTTACTGCTGTTTGTGTGTGTGTGTTGTGTATTAGAAAACTCTTCTGTGAGCTGAGTGTGTGTTAGAGGTGATGTGTGTTACTGCTGTTTGTGTGTGTGTTGTGTATTAGAAAACTCTTCTGTGAGCTGAGTGTGTGTTAGAGGTGATGTGTGTTACTGCTGTTTGTGTGTGTGTTGTGTATTAGAGAACTCTTCTGTGAGCTGAGCTGAGTGTGTGTTAGAGGTGATGTGTGTTACTGCTGTTTGTGTGTGTGTTGTGTATTAGAGAACTCTTCTGTGAGCTGAGCTGAGTGTGTATGTGTATGTGTGTGTTAGAGGTGATGTGTGTTACTGCTGTTTGTGTGTGTGTGTTGTGTATTAGAAAACTCTTCTGTGAGCTGAGCTGAGTGTGTGTGTGTGTGTGTTGTGTATTAGAAAACTCTTCTGTGAGCTGAGCTGAGTGTGAGTTAGAGGTGATGTGTGTTACTGCTGTTTGTGTGTGTGTTGTGTATTAGAGAACTCTTCTGTGAGCTGAGCTGAGTGTGTATGTGTATGTGTGTGTTAGAGGTGATGTGTGTTACTGCTGTTTGTGTGTGTGTGTTGTGTATTAGAAAACTCTTCTGTGAGCTGAGCTGAGTGTGTGTGTGTGTGTGTTGTGTATTAGAAAACTCTTCTGTGAGCTGAGTGTGTGTTAGAGGTGATGTGTGTTACTGCTGTTTGTGTGTGTGTTGTGTATTAGAGAACTCTTCTGTGAGCTGAGCTGAGTGTGTGTGTGTGTGTGTTGTGTATTAGAAAACTCTTCTGTGAGCTGAGTGTGTGTTAGAGGTGATGTGTGTTACTGCTGTTTGTGTGTGTGTTGTGTATTAGAAAACTCTTCTGTGAGCTGAGCTGAGTGTGTGTGTGTGTGTGTGTGTGTTAGAGGTGATGTGTGTTACTGCTGTTTGTGTGTGTGTGTTGTGTATTAGAAAACTCTTCTGTGAGCTGAGCTGAGTGTGTGTGTGTGTGTGTGTGTTAGAGGTGATGTGTGTTACTGCTGTTTGTGTGTGTGTGTTGTGTATTAGAAAACTCTTCTGTGAGCTGAGCTGAGTGTGTGTGTGTGTGTGTGTGTTAGAGGTGATGTGTGTTACTGCTGTTTGTGTGTGTTGTGTATTAGAAAACTCTTCTGTGAGCTGAGCTGAGTGTGTGTGTGTGTGTGTGTGTGTTAGAGGTGATGTGTGTTACTGCTGTTTGTGTGTGTGTGTTGTGTATTAGAAAACTCTTCTGTGAGCTGAGCTGAGTGTGTGTGTGTGTGTGTGTGTGTTAGAGGTGATGTGTATTACTGCTGTTTGTGTGTGTGTGTTGTGTATTAGAAAACTCTTCTGTGAGCTGAGCTGAGTGTGTGTGTGTATGTGTGTGTTAGAGGTGATATGTGTTACTGCTGTTTGTGTGTGTGTTGTGTATTAGAAAACTCTTCTGTGAGCTGAGTGTGTGTGTGTGTGTGTGTGTGTGTGTTAGAGGTGATGTGTATTACTGCTGTTTGTGTGTGTGTGTTGTGTATTAGAAAACTCTTCTGTGAGCTGAGCTGAGTGTGTGTGTGTATGTGTGTGTTAGAGGTGATGTGTGTTACTGCTGTTTGTGTGTGTGTTGTGTATTAGAGAACTCTTCTGTGAGCTGAGCTGAGTGTGTGTGTGTATGTGTGTGTTAGAGGTGATGTGTGTTACTGCTGTTTGTGTGTGTGTTGTGTATTAGAGAACTCTTCTGTGAGCTGAGCTGAGTGTGAGTTAGAGGTGATGTGTGTTACTGCTGTTTGTGTGTGTGTGTGTTAGAGGTGATGTGTATTACTGCTGTTTGTGTGTGTGTTAGAGGTGATGTGTGTTACTGCTGTTTGTGTGTGTGTGTTGTGTATTAGAAAACTCTTCTGTGAGCTGAGTGTGTGTTAGAGGTGATGTGTGTTACTGCTGTTTGTGTGTGTGTTGTGTATTAGAAAACTCTTCTGTGAGCTGAGCTGAGCTGTGTGTGTGTGTGTGTGTGTTAGAGGTGATGTGTATTACTGCTGTTTGTGTGTGTGTTAGAGGTGATGTGTGTTACTGCTGTTTGTGTGTGTGTGTTGTGTATTAGAAAACTCTTCTGTGAGCTGAGCTGAGTGTGTGTTAGAGGTGATGTGTGTTACTGCTGTTTGTGTGTGTGTGTTGTGTATTAGAAAACTCTTCTGTGAGCTGAGCTGAGTGTGTGTTAGAGGTGATGTGTGTTACTGCTGTTTGTGTGTGTGTGTTGTGTATTAGAAAACTCTTCTGTGAGCTGAGCTGAGTGTGTGTTAGAGGTGATGTGTGTTACTGCTGTTTGTGTGTGTGTTGTGTATTAGAAAACTCTTCTGTGAGCTGAGCTGAGTGTGTGTGTGTGTTAGAGGTGATGTGTGTTACTGCTGTTTGTGTGTGTGTGTTGTGTATTAGAAAACTCTTCTGTGAGCTGAGCTGAGTGTGTGTGTGTATGTGTGTGTTAGAGGTGATGTGTGTTACTGCTGTTTGTGTGTGTGTTGTGTATTAGAAAACTCTTCTGTGAGCTGCGCTGAGTGTGTGTGTGTGTGTGTGTTAGAGGTGATGTGTATTACTGCTGTTTGTGTGTGTGTTGTGTATTAGAAAACTCTTCTGTGAGCTGCGCTGAGTGTGTGTGTGTGTGTGTGTGTTAGAGGTGATGTGTATTACTGCTGTTTGTGTGTGTGTTGTGTATTAGAAAACTCTTCTGTGAGCTGAGTGTGTGTTAGAGGTGATGTGTGTTACTGCTGTTTGTGTGTGTGTTGTGTATTAGAAAACTCTTCTGTGAGCTGCGCTGAGTGTGTGTGTGTGTGTGTGTGTTAGAGGTGATGTGTGTTACTGCTGTTTGTGTGTGTGTGTTGTGTATTAGAAAACTCTTCTGTGAGCTGAGCTGAGTGTGTGTGTGTGTGTGTGTGTGTTAGAGGTGATGTGTGTTACTGCTGTTTGTGTGTGTGTGTTGTGTATTAGAAAACTCTTCTGTGAGCTGAGTGTGTGTGTGTGTGTGTGTGTTAGAGGTGATGTGTATTACTGCTGTTTGTGTGTGTGTGTTGTGTATTAGAAAACTCTTCTGTGAGCTGAGCTGAGTGTGTGTGTGTATGTGTGTGTTAGAGGTGATGTGTGTTACTGCTGTTTGTGTGTGTGTTGTGTATTAGAAAACTCTTCTGTGAGCTGAGCTGAGTGTGTGTGTGTATGTGTGTGTTAGAGGTGATGTGTGTTACTGCTGTTTGTGTGTGTGTTGTGTATTAGAAAACTCTTCTGTGAGCTGAGTGTGTATGTGTGTGTTAGAGGTGATGTGTATTACTGCTGTTTGTGTGTGTGTTGTGTATTAGAGAACTCTTCTGTGAGCTGAGCTGAGTGTGTGTGTGTATGTGTGTGTTAGAGGTGATGTGTGTTACTGCTGTTTGTGTGTGTGTTGTGTATTAGAAAACTCTTCTGTGAGCTGCGCTGAGTGTGTGTGTGTGTGTGTGTGTTAGAGGTGATGTGTATTACTGCTGTTTGTGTGTGTGTGTTGTGTATTAGAAAACTCTTCTGTGAGCTGAGTGTGTGTTAGAGGTGATGTGTGTTACTGCTGTTTGTGTGTGTGTTGTGTATTAGAGAACTCTTCTGTGAGCTGAGCTGAGTGTGTGTTAGAGGTGATGTGTGTTACTGCTGTTTGTGTGTGTGTGTTGTGTATTAGAAAACTCTTCTGTGAGCTGAGCTGAGTGTGAGTTAGAGGTGATGTGTGTTACTGCTGTTTGTGTGTGTGTGTTGTGTATTAGAGAACTCTTCTGTGAGCTGAGCTGAGTGTGTGTTAGAGGTGATGTGTGTTACTGCTGTTTGTGTGTGTGTTGTGTATTAGAGAACTCTTCTGTGAGCTGAGCTGAGTGTGTATGTGTATGTGTGTGTTAGAGGTGATGTGTGTTACTGCTGTTTGTGTGTGTGTGTTGTGTATTAGAAAACTCTTCTGTGAGCTGAGCTGAGTGTGTGTGTGTGTGTGTTGTGTATTAGAAAACTCTTCTGTGAGCTGAGTGTGTGTTAGAGGTGATGTGTGTTACTGCTGTTTGTGTGTGTGTTGTGTATTAGAGAACTCTTCTGTGAGCTGAGCTGAGTGTGTGTGTGTGTGTGTTGTGTATTAGAAAACTCTTCTGTGAGCTGAGCTGAGTGTGAGTTAGAGGTGATGTGTGTTACTGCTGTTTGTGTGTGTGTTGTGTATTAGAGAACTCTTCTGTGAGCTGAGCTGAGTGTGTATGTGTATGTGTGTGTTAGAGGTGATGTGTGTTACTGCTGTTTGTGTGTGTGTGTTGTGTATTAGAAAACTCTTCTGTGAGCTGAGCTGAGTGTGTGTGTGTGTGTGTTGTGTATTAGAAAACTCTTCTGTGAGCTGAGTGTGTGTTAGAGGTGATGTGTGTTACTGCTGTTTGTGTGTGTGTTGTGTATTAGAGAACTCTTCTGTGAGCTGAGCTGAGTGTGTGTGTG
Organism: Hoplias malabaricus; assembly: GCF_029633855.1. Taxonomy (NCBI): domain Eukaryota; kingdom Metazoa; phylum Chordata; class Actinopteri; order Characiformes; family Erythrinidae; genus Hoplias; species Hoplias malabaricus. The sequence goes on along the minus strand of NC_089804.1, from coordinate 797,915 downwards.
TGTGTGTTGTGTATTAGAGAACTCTTCTGTGAGCTGAGCTGAGTGTGTGTGTGTGTGTGTGTGTTAGAGGTGATGTGTGTTACTGCTGTTTGTGTGTGTGTGTTGTGTATTAGAAAACTCTTCTGTGAGCTGAGCTGAGTGTGTGTGTGTGTGTGTGTGTTAGAGGTGATGTGTGTTACTGCTGTTTGTGTGTGTGTGTTGTGTATTAGAAAACTCTTCTGTGAGCTGAGCTGAGTGTGTGTGTGTGTGTGTGTGTGTTAGAGGTGATGTGTGTTACTGCTGTTTGTGTGTGTGTGTTGTGTATTAGAAAACTCTTCTGTGAGCTGAGCTGAGTGTGTGTGTGTATGTGTGTGTTAGAGGTGATGTGTGTTACTGCTGTTTGTGTGTGTGTGTTGTGTATTAGAAAACTCTTCTGTGAGCTGAGTGTGTGTTAGAGGTGATGTGTGTTACTGCTGTTTGTGTGTGTGTTGTGTATTAGAGAACTCTTCTGTGAGCTGAGCTGAGTGTGTATGTGTATGTGTGTGTTAGAGGTGATGTGTGTTACTGCTGTTTGTGTGTGTGTGTTGTGTATTAGAAAACTCTTCTGTGAGCTGAGCTGAGTGTGTGTGTGTGTGTGTTGTGTATTAGAAAACTCTTCTGTGAGCTGAGTGTGTGTTAGAGGTGATGTGTGTTACTGCTGTTTGTGTGTGTGTTGTGTATTAGAAAACTCTTCTGTGAGCTGAGCTGAGTGTGTGTGTGTGTGTGTGTGTGTTAGAGGTGATGTGTGTTACTGCTGTTTGTGTGTGTGTGTTGTGTATTAGAAAACTCTTCTGTGAGCTGAGTGTGTGTTAGAGGTGATGTGTGTTACTGCTGTTTGTGTGTGTGTTGTGTATTAGAGAACTCTTCTGTGAGCTGAGCTGAGTGTGTATGTGTATGTGTGTGTTAGAGGTGATGTGTGTTACTGCTGTTTGTGTGTGTGTGTTGTGTATTAGAAAACTCTTCTGTGAGCTGAGCTGAGTGTGTGTGTGTGTGTGTGTGTTAGAGGTGATGTGTGTTACTGCTGTTTGTGTGTGTTGTGTATTAGAAAACTCTTCTGTGAGCTGAGCTGAGTGTGTGTGTGTGTGTGTGTGTGTTAGAGGTGATGTGTGTTACTGCTGTTTGTGTGTGTGTGTTGTGTATTAGAAAACTCTTCTGTGAGCTGAGTGTGTGTTAGAGGTGATGTGTGTTACTGCTGTTTGTGTGTGTGTTGTGTATTAGAGAACTCTTCTGTGAGCTGAGCTGAGTGTGTGTGTGTGTGTGTTGTGTATTAGAAAACTCTTCTGTGAGCTGAGTGTGTGTTAGAGGTGATGTGTGTTACTGCTGTTTGTGTGTGTGTGTTGTGTATTAGAAAACTCTTCTGTGAGCTGAGCTGAGTGTGTGTGTGTGTGTGTGTGTTAGAGGTGATGTGTGTTACTGCTGTTTGTGTGTGTTGTGTATTAGAAAACTCTTCTGTGAGCTGAGCTGAGTGTGTGTGTGTGTGTGTGTGTGTTAGAGGTGATGTGTGTTACTGCTGTTTGTGTGTGTGTGTTGTGTATTAGAAAACTCTTCTGTGAGCTGAGCTGAGTGTGTGTTAGAGGTGATGTGTGTTACTGCTGTTTGTGTGTGTGTTGTGTATTAGAAAACTCTTCTGTGAGCTGAGTGTGTGTGTGTGTGTGTGTGTGTGTGTTAGAGGTGATGTGTATTACTGCTGTTTGTGTGTGTGTGTTGTGTATTAGAAAACTCTTCTGTGAGCTGAGCTGAGTGTGTGTGTGTATGTGTGTGTTAGAGGTGATGTGTGTTACTGCTGTTTGTGTGTGTGTTGTGTATTAGAGAACTCTTCTGTGAGCTGAGCTGAGTGTGTGTGTGTATGTGTGTGTTAGAGGTGATGTGTGTTACTGCTGTTTGTGTGTGTGTTGTGTATTAGAGAACTCTTCTGTGAGCTGAGCTGAGTGTGTGTGTGTGTGTGTGTGTTAGAGGTGATGTGTGTTACTGCTGTTTGTGTGTGTGTTGTGTATTAGAAAACTCTTCTGTGAGCTGAGCTGAGTGTGTGTGTGTGTGTGTGTGTTAGAGGTGATGTGTGTTACTGCTGTTTGTGTGTGTGTTGTGTATTAGAAAACTCTTCTGTGAGCTGAGCTGAGTGTGAGTTAGAGGTGATGTGTGTTACTGCTGTTTGTGTGTGTGTGTGTTAGAGGTGATGTGTATTACTGCTGTTTGTGTGTGTGTGTTAGAGGTGATGTGTATTACTGCTGTTTGTGTGTGTGTTAGAGGTGATGTGTGTTACTGCTGTTTGTGTGTGTGTGTTGTGTATTAGAAAACTCTTCTGTGAGCTGAGTGTGTGTTAGAGGTGATGTGTGTTACTGCTGTTTGTGTGTGTGTTGTGTATTAGAAAACTCTTCTGTGAGCTGAGCTGAGTGTGTGTGTGTGTGTGTGTGTTAGAGGTGATGTGTATTACTGCTGTTTGTGTGTGTGTTAGAGGTGATGTGTGTTACTGCTGTTTGTGTGTGTGTGTTGTGTATTAGAAAACTCTTCTGTGAGCTGAGCTGAGTGTGTGTTAGAGGTGATGTGTGTTACTGCTGTTTGTGTGTGTGTGTTGTGTATTAGAAAACTCTTCTGTGAGCTGAGCTGAGTGTGTGTTAGAGGTGATGTGTGTTACTGCTGTTTGTGTGTGTGTGTTGTGTATTAGAAAACTCTTCTGTGAGCTGAGCTGAGTGTGTGTTAGAGGTGATGTGTGTTACTGCTGTTTGTGTGTGTGTGTTGTGTATTAGAAAACTCTTCTGTGAGCTGAGCTGAGTGTGTGTTAGAGGTGATGTGTGTTACTGCTGTTTGTGTGTGTGTTGTGTATTAGAAAACTCTTCTGTGAGCTGAGCTGAGTGTGTGTGTGTGTTAGAGGTGATGTGTGTTACTGCTGTTTGTGTGTGTGTGTTGTGTATTAGAAAACTCTTCTGTGAGCTGAGCTGAGTGTGTGTGTGTATGTGTGTGTTAGAGGTGATGTGTGTTACTGCTGTTTGTGTGTGTGTTGTGTATTAGAAAACTCTTCTGTGAGCTGCGCTGAGTGTGTGTGTGTGTGTGTGTGTTAGAGGTGATGTGTATTACTGCTGTTTGTGTGTGTGTTGTGTATTAGAAAACTCTTCTGTGAGCTGAGTGTGTGTTAGAGGTGATGTGTGTTACTGCTGTTTGTGTGTGTGTTGTGTATTAGAAAACTCTTCTGTGAGCTGCGCTGAGTGTGTGTGTGTGTGTGTGTGTTAGAGGTGATGTGTATTACTGCTGTTTGTGTGTGTGTGTTGTGTATTAGAAAACTCTTCTGTGAGCTGAGTGTGTGTTAGAGGTGATGTGTGTTACTGCTGTTTGTGTGTGTGTTGTGTATTAGAAAACTCTTCTGTGAGCTGAGCTGAGTGTGTGTGTGTATGTGTGTGTTAGAGGTGATGTGTGTTACTGCTGTTTGTGTGTGTGTTGTGTATTAGAGAACTCTTCTGTGAGCTGAGCTGAGTGTGTGTGTGTATGTGTGTGTTAGAGGTGATGTGTGTTACTGCTGTTTGTGTGTGTGTGTTGTGTATCAGAAAACTCTTCTGTGAGCTGAGCTGAGTGTGTGTGTGTGTGTGTGTGTTAGAGGTGATGTGTATTACTGCTGTTTGTGTGTGTGTTGTGTATTAGAAAACTCTTCTGTGAGCTGAGTGTGTGTTAGAGGTGATGTGTGTTACTGCTGTTTGTGTGTGTGTTGTGTATTAGAGAACTCTTCTGTGAGCTGAGCTGAGTGTGTGTGTGTATGTGTGTGTTAGAGGTGATGTGTGTTACTGCTGTTTGTGTGTGTGTTGTGTATTAGAAAACTCTTCTGTGAGCTGAGCTGAGTGTGTGTGTGTGTGTGTGTGTTAGAGGTGATGTGTATTACTGCTGTTTGTGTGTGTGTGTTGTGTATTAGAAAACTCTTCTGTGAGCTGAGTGTGTGTTAGAGGTGATGTGTGTTACTGCTGTTTGTGTGTGTGTTGTGTATTAGAGAACTCTTCTGTGAGCTGAGCTGAGTGTGTGTGTGTATGTGTGTGTTAGAGGTGATGTGTGTTACTGCTGTTTGTGTGTGTGTTGTGTATTAGAGAACTCTTCTGTGAGCTGAGCTGAGTGTGTGTGTGTATGTGTGTGTTAGAGGTGATGTGTGTTACTGCTGTTTGTGTGTGTGTGTTGTGTATTAGAAAACTCTTCTGTGAGCTGAGCTGAGTGTGTGTTAGAGGTGATGTGTGTTACTGCTGTTTGTGTGTGTGTGTTGTGTATCAGAAAACTCTTCTGTGAGCTGAGCTGAGTGTGTGTGTGTGTGTGTGTGTTAGAGGTGATGTGTGTTACTGCTGTTTGTGTGTGTGTTGTGTATTAGAAAACTCTTCTGTGAGCTGAGTGTGTGTTAGAGGTGATGTGTGTTACTGCTGTTTGTGTGTGTGTGTTGTGTATTAGAAAACTCTTCTGTGAGCTGAGCTGAGTGTGTGTTAGAGGTGATGTGTGTTACTGCTGTTTGTGTGTGTGTGTTGTGTATCAGAAAACTCTTCTGTGAGCTGAGCTGAGTGTGTGTGTGTGTGTGTGTGTTAGAGGTGATGTGTATTACTGCTGTTTGTGTGTGTGTGTTGTGTATTAGAAAACTCTTCTGTGAGCTGAGCTGAGTGTGTGTTAGAGGTGATGTGTGTTACTGCTGTTTGTGTGTGTGTGTTGTGTATTAGAAAACTCTTCTGTGAGCTGAGCTGAGTGTGTGTTAGAGGTGATGTGTGTTACTGCTGTTTGTGTGTGTGTGTTGTGTATTAGAAAACTCTTCTGTGAGCTGAGCTGAGTGTGTGTTAGAGGTGATGTGTGTTACTGCTGTTTGTGTGTGTGTGTTGTGTATCAGAAAACTCTTCTGTGAGCTGAGCTGAGTGTGTGTGTGTGTGTGTGTGTTAGAGGTGATGTGTGTTACTGCTGTTTGTGTGTGTGTGTTGTGTATTAGAAAACTCTTCTGTGAGCTGAGCTGAGTGTGTGTGTGTGTGTGTGTGTTAGAGGTGATGTGTATTACTGCTGTTTGTGTGTGTGTTGTGTATTAGAGAACTCTTCTGTGAGCTGAGCTGAGTGTGTGTGTGTATGTGTGTGTTAGAGGTGATGTGTGTTACTGCTGTTTGTGTGTGTTGTGTATTAGAAAACTCTTCTGTGAGCTGCGCTGAGTGTGTGTGTGTGTGTGTGTGTTAGAGGTGATGTGTATTACTGCTGTTTGTGTGTGTGTTGTGTATTAGAAAACTCTTCTGTGAGCTGCGCTGAGTGTGTGTGTGTGTGTGTGTGTTAGAGGTGATGTGTATTACTGCTGTTTGTGTGTGTGTTGTGTATTAGAAAACTCTTCTGTGAGCTGAGTGTGTGTTAGAGGTGATGTGTGTTACTGCTGTTTGTGTGTGTGTTAGAGGTGATGTGTGTTACTGCTGTTTGTGTGTGTGTGTTGTGTATTAGAAAACTCTTCTGTGAGCTGAGCTGAGTGTGTGTTAGAGGTGATGTGTGTTACTGCTGTTTGTGTGTGTGTTGTGTATTAGAGAACTCTTCTGTGAGCTGAGCTGAGTGTGTGTGTGTATGTGTGTGTTAGAGGTGATGTGTGTTACTGCTGTTTGTGTGTGTTGTGTATTAGAAAACTCTTCTGTGAGCTGCGCTGAGTGTGTGTGTGTGTGTGTGTGTTAGAGGTGATGTGTATTACTGCTGTTTGTGTGTGTGTTGTGTATTAGAAAACTCTTCTGTGAGCTGCGCTGAGTGTGTGTGTGTGTGTGTGTGTTAGAGGTGATGTGTATTACTGCTGTTTGTGTGTGTGTTGTGTATTAGAAAACTCTTCTGTGAGCTGCGCTGAGTGTGTGTGTGTGTGTGTGTGTTAGAGGTGATGTGTATTACTGCTGTTTGTGTGTGTGTGTTGTGTATTAGAAAACTCTTCTGTGAGCTGAGTGTGTGTTAGAGGTGATGTGTGTTACTGCTGTTTGTGTGTGTGTTAGAGGTGATGTGTGTTACTGCTGTTTGTGTGTGTGTGTTGTGTATTAGAAAACTCTTCTGTGAGCTGAGCTGAGTGTGAGTTAGAGGTGAGGTGTGTTACTGCTGTTTGTGTGTGTGTTGTGAATTAGAGAACTCTTCTGTGAGCTGAGCTGAGTGTGTGTGTGTGTGTGTGTGTTAGAGGTGATGTGTGTTACTGCTGTTTGTGTGTGTTGTGTATTAGAAAACTCTTCTGTGAGCTGAGCTGAGTGTGTGTTAGAGGTGATGTGTGATACTGCTGTTTGTGTGTGTGTTGTGTATTAGAGAACTCTTCTGTGAGCTGAGTGTGTGTGTGTATGTGTGTGTTAGAGGTGATGTGTGTTACTGCTGTTTGTGTGTGTGTTGTGTATTAGAAAACTCTTCTGTGAGCTGCGCTGAGTGTGTGTGTGTGTGTGTTAGAGGTGATGTGTGTTACTGCTGTTTGTGTGTGTGTTGTGTATTAGAAAACTCTTCTGTGAGCTGAGTGTGTGTTAGAGGTGATGTGTGTTACTGCTGTTTGTGTGTGTGTGTGTTAGAGGTGATGTGTATTACTGCTGTTTGTGTGTGTGTGTTGTGTATTAGAAAACTCTTCTGTGAGCTGAGCTGAGTGTGTGTGTGTATGTGTGTGTTAGAGGTGATGTGTGTTACTGCTGTTTGTGTGTGTGTTGTGTATTAGAAAACTCTTCTGTGAGCTGAGCTGAGTGTGTGTGTGTATGTGTGTGTTAGAGGTGATGTGTGTTACTGCTGTTTGTGTGTGTGTTGTGTATTAGAGAACTCTTCTGTGAGCTGAGCTGAGTGTGTGTGTGTATGTGTGTGTTAGAGGTGATGTGTGTTACTGCTGTTTGTGTGTGTGTGTTGTGTATTAGAAAACTCTTCTGTGAGCTGCGCTGAGTGTGTGTGTGTATGTGTGTGTTAGAGGCGATGTGTGTTACTGCTGTTTGTGTGTGTGTGTTGTGTATTAGAAAACTCTTCTGTGAGCTGAGCTGAGTGTGTGTGTGTATGTGTGTGTTAGAGGTGATGTGTGTTACTGCTGTTTGTGTGTGTGTTGTGTATTAGAAAACTCTTCTGTGAGCTGAGCTGAGTGTGTGTGTGTATGTGTGTGTTAGAGGTGATGTGTGTTACTGCTGTTTGTGTGTGTTGTGTATTAGAAAACTCTTCTGTGAGCTGCGCTGAGTGTGTGTGTGTGTGTGTGTGTTAGAGGTGATGTGTATTACTGCTGTTTGTGTGTGTGTGTTGTGTATTAGAAAACTCTTCTGTGAGCTGAGTGTGTGTTAGAGGTGATGTGTGTTACTGCTGTTTGTGTGTGTGTTAGAGGTGATGTGTGTTACTGCTGTTTGTGTGTGTGTGTTGTGTATTAGAAAACTCTTCTGTGAGCTGAGTGTGTGTTAGAGGTGATGTGTGTTACTGCTGTTTGTGTGTGTGTTGTGTATTAGAGAACTCTTCTGTGAGCTGAGCTGAGTGTGTGTGTGTATGTGTGTGTTAGAGGTGATGTGTGTTACTGCTGTTTGTGTGTGTGTTGTGTATTAGAAAACTCTTCTGTGAGCTGAGCTGAGTGTGTGTGTGTGTGTGTGTGTGTTAGAGGTGATGTGTATTACTGCTGTTTGTGTGTGTGTTGTGTATTAGAGAACTCTTCTGTGAGCTGAGCTGAGTGTGTGTGTGTGTGTGTGTTAGAGGTGATGTGTGTTACTGCTGTTTGTGTGTGTGTTGTGTATTAGAAAACTCTTCTGTGAGCTGAGCTGAGTGTGTGTGTGTGTGTGTGTGTGTGTTAGAGGTGATGTGTGTTACTGCTGTTTGTGTGTGTGTTGTGTATTAGAAAACTCTTCTGTGAGCTGAGTGTGTGTGTGTATGTGTGTGTTAGAGGTGATGTGTGTTACTGCTGTTTGTGTGTGTGTGTTGTGTATTAGAAAACTCTTCTGTGAGCTGAGCTGAGTGTGTGTGTGTGTGTGTGTGTTAGAGGTGATGTGTGTTACTGCTGTTTGTGTGTGTGTTGTGTATTAGAAAACTCTTCTGTGAGCTGAGTGTGTGTGTGTATGTGTGTGTTAGAGGTGATGTGTGTTACTGCTGTTTGTGTGTGTGTGTTGTGTATTAGAAAACTCTTCTGTGAGCTGAGCTGAGTGTGTGTGTGTGTGTGTGTGTTAGAGGTGATGTGTGTTACTGCTGTTTGTGTGTGTGTTGTGTATTAGAAAACTCTTCTGTGAGCTGAGTGTGTGTGTGTATGTGTGTGTTAGAGGTGATGTGTGTTACTGCTGTTTGTGTGTGTGTGTTGTGTATTAGAAAACTCTTCTGTGAGCTGAGCTGAGTGTGTGTGTGTGTGTGTGAGTTAGAGGTGATGTGTGTTACTGCTGTTTGTGTGTGTGTTGTGTATTAGAAAACTCTTCTGTGAGCTGCGCTGAGTGTGTGTGTGTGTGTGTGTGTTAGAGGTGATGTGTATTACTGCTGTTTGTGTGTGTGTGTTGTGTATTAGAAAACTCTTCTGTGAGCTGAGTGTGTGTTAGAGGTGATGTGTGTTACTGCTGTTTGTGTGTGTGTTAGAGGTGATGTGTGTTACTGCTGTTTGTGTGTGTGTGTTGTGTATTAGAAAACTCTTCTGTGAGCTGAGCTGAGTGTGTGTTAGAGGTGATGTGTGTTACTGCTGTTTGTGTGTGTGTTGTGTATTAGAAAACTCTTCTGTGAGCTGAGCTGAGTGTGTGTTAGAGGTGATGTGTGTTACTGCTGTTTGTGTGTGTGTTGTGTATTAGAAAACTCTTCTGTGAGCTGAGTGTGTGTGTGTATGTGTGTGTTAGAGGTGATGTGTGTTACTGCTGTTTGTGTGTGTGTTGTGTATTAGAAAACTCTTCTGTGAGCTGAGCTGAGTGTGTGTATGTGTGTGTGAGTTAGAGGTGATGTGTGTTACTGCTGTTTGTGTGTGTGTTGTGTATTAGAAAACTCTTCTGTGAGCTGCGCTGAGTGTGTGTGTGTGTGTGTGTGTTAGAGGTGATGTGTATTACTGCTGTTTGTGTGTGTGTGTTGTGTATTAGAAAACTCTTCTGTGAGCTGAGTGTGTGTTAGAGGTGATGTGTGTTACTGCTGTTTGTGTGTGTGTTGTGTATTAGAGAACTCTTCTGTGAGCTGAGCTGAGTGTGTGTTAGAGGTGATGTGTGTTACTGCTGTTTGTGTGTGTGTTGTGTATTAGAAAACTCTTCTGTGAGCTGAGCTGAGTGTGTGTGTGTGTGTGTGTGTTAGAGGTGATGTGTATTACTGCTGTTTGTGTGTGTGTTGTGTATTAGAGAACTCTTCTGTGAGCTGAGCTGAGTGTGTGTGTGTATGTGTGTGTTAGAGGTGATGTGTGTTACTGCTGTTTGTGTGTGTGTGTTGTGTATTAGAAAACCCTTCTGTGAGCTGAGCTGAGTGTGTGTGTGTGTGTGTGTGTGTGTTAGAGGTGATGTGTGTTACTGCTGTTTGTGTGTGTGTGTTGTGTATTAGAAAACTCTTCTGTGAGCTGAGTGTGTGTGTATGTGTGTGTTAGAGGTGATGTGTGTTACTGCTGTTTGTGTGTGTGTGTTGTGTATTAGAAAACTCTTCTGTGAGCTGAGCTGAGTGTGTGTGTGTGTGTTAGAGGTGATGTGTGTTACTGCTGTTTGTGTGTGTGTTGTGTATTAGAAAACTCTTCTGTGAGCTGAGTGTGTGTGTGTATGTGTGTGTTAGAGGTGATGTGTGTTACTGCTGTTTGTGTGTGTGTGTTGTGTATTAGAAAACTCTTCTGTGAGCTGAGCTGAGTGTGTGTTAGAGGTGATGTGTGTTACTGCTGTTTGTGTGTGTGTTGTGTATTAGAGAACTCTTCTGTGAGCTGAGCTGAGTGTGTGTGTGTGTGTGTGTTAGAGGTGATGTGTGTTACTGCTGTTTGTGTGTGTGTTGTGTATTAGAAAACTCTTCTGTGAGCTGAGCTGAGTGTGTGTGTGTGTGTGTGTGTTAGAGGTGATGTGTGTTACTGCTGTTTGTGTGTGTGTTGTGTATTAGAAAACTCTTCTGTGAGCTGAGCTGAGTGTGTGTGTGTGTGTGTGTGTTAGAGGTGATGTGTGTTACTGCTGTTTGTGTGTGTGTTGTGTATTAGAAAACTCTTCTGTGAGCTGAGTGTGTGTGTGTATGTGTGTGTTAGAGGTGATGTGTGTTACTGCTGTTTGTGTGTGTGTGTTGTGTATTAGAAAACTCTTCTGTGAGCTGAGCTGAGTGTGTGTGTGTGTGTGTGTGTGTGTTAGAGGTGATGTGTGTTACTGCTGTTTGTGTGTGTGTTGTGTATTAGAAAACTCTTCTGTGAGCTGCGCTGAGTGTGTGTGTGTGTGTGTGTGTTAGAGGTGATGTGTGTTACTGCTGTTTGTGTGTGTGTTGTGTATTAGAAAACTCTTCTGTGAGCTGAGTGTGTGTTAGAGGTGATGTGTGTTACTGCTGTTTGTGTGTGTGTTAGAGGTGATGTGTGTTACTGCTGTTTGTGTGTGTGTGTTGTGTATTAGAAAACTCTTCTGTGAGCTGAGTGTGTGTTAGAGGTGATGTGTGTTACTGCTGTTTGTGTGTGTGTGTGTGTGTTAGAGGTGATGTGTATTACTGCTGTTTGTGTGTGTGTGTTGTGTATTAGAAAACTCTTCTGTGAGCTGAGTGTGTGTTAGAGGTGATGTGTGTTACTGCTGTTTGTGTGTGTGTGTGTTAGAGGTGATGTGTATTACTGCTGTTTGTGTGTGTGTGTTGTGTATTAGAAAACTCTTCTGTGAGCTGAGCTGAGTGTGTGTGTGTATGTGTGTGTTAGAGGTGATGTGTGTTACTGCTGTTTGTGTGTGTGTTGTGTATTAGAAAACTCTTCTGTGAGCTGAGCTGAGTGTGTGTGTGTATGTGTGTGTTAGAGGTGATGTGTGTTACTGCTGTTTGTGTGTGTTGTGTATTAGAAAACTCTTCTGTGAGCTGCGCTGAGTGTGTGTGTGTGTGTGTGTGTTAGAGGTGATGTGTATTACTGCTGTTTGTGTGTGTGTGTTGTGTATTAGAAAACTCTTCTGTGAGCTGAGTGTGTGTTAGAGGTGATGTGTGTTACTGCTGTTTGTGTGTGTGTTAGAGGTGATGTGTGTTACTGCTTTTTGTGTGTGTGTGTTGTGTATTAGAAAACTCTTCTGTGAGCTGAGTGTGTGTTAGAGGTGATGTGTGTTACTGCTGTTTGTGTGTGTGTTGTGTATTAGAGAACTCTTCTGTGAGCTGAGCTGAGTGTGTGTGTGTGTGTGTGTTAGAGGTGATGTGTGTTACTGCTGTTTGTGTGTGTGTTGTGTATTAGAAAACTCTTCTGTGAGCTGAGCTGAGTGTGTGTGTGTGTGTGTGTGTTAGAGGTGATGTGTATTACTGCTGTTTGTGTGTGTGTGTTGTGTATTAGAAAACTCTTCTGTGAGCTGAGTGTGTGTTAGAGGTGATGTGTGTTACTGCTGTTTGTGTGTGTGTTGTGTATTAGAAAACTCTTCTGTGAGCTGAGCTGAGTGTGTGTGTGTGTGTGTGTGTTAGAGGTGATGTGTGTTACTGCTGTTTGTGTGTGTGTGTTGTGTATTAGAAAACTCTTCTGTGAGCTGAGCTGAGTGTGTGTGTGTGTGTGTGTGTGTTAGAGGTGATGTGTATTACTGCTGTTTGTGTGTGTGTGTTGTGTATTAGAAAACTCTTCTGTGAGCTGCGCTGAGTGTGTGTGTGTGTGTGTGTGTTAGAGATGATGTGTATTACTGCTGTTTGTGTGTGTGTGTTGTGTATTAGAAAACTCTTCTGTGAGCTGAGTGTGTGTTAGAGGTGATGTGTGTTACTGCTGTTTGTGTGTGTGTTGTGTATTAGAGAACTCTTCTGTGAGCTGAGCTGAGTGTGTGTATGTGTGTGTGTGTTAGAGGTGATGTGTATTACTGCTGTTTGTGTGTGTGTGTTGTGTATTAGAAAACTCTTCTGTGAGCTGAGCTGAGTGTGTGTTAGAGGTGATGTGTGTTACTGCTGTTTGTGTGTGTGTTGTGTATTAGAGAACTCTTCTGTGAGCTGAGTGTGTGTGTGTATGTGTGTGTTAGAGGTGATGTGTGTTACTGCTGTTTGTGTGTGTGTTGTGTATTAGAAAACTCTTCTGTGAGCTGAGCTGAGTGTGTGTATGTGTGTGTGAGTTAGAGGTGATGTGTGTTACTGCTGTTTGTGTGTGTGTTGTGTATTAGAAAACTCTTCTGTGAGCTGCGCTGAGTGTGTGTGTGTGTGTGTGTGTTAGAGGTGATGTGTATTACTGCTGTTTGTGTGTGTGTGTTGTGTATTAGAAAACTCTTCTGTGAGCTGAGTGTGTGTTAGAGGTGATGTGTGTTACTGCTGTTTGTGTGTGTGTTGTGTATTAGAGAACTCTTCTGTGAGCTGAGCTGAGTGTGTGTTAGAGGTGATGTGTGTTACTGCTGTTTGTGTGTGTGTGTTGTGTATTAGAAAACTCTTCTGTGAGCTGAGCTGAGTGTGAGTTAGAGGTGATGTGTGTTACTGCTGTTTGTGTGTGTGTTGTGTATTAGAGAACTCTTCTGTGAGCTGAGCTGAGTGTGTATGTGTATGTGTGTGTTAGAGGTGATGTGTGTTACTGCTGTTTGTGTGTGTGTGTTGTGTATTAGAAAACTCTTCTGTGAGCTGAGCTGAGTGTGTGTGTGTGTGTGTTGTGTATTAGAAAACTCTTCTGTGAGCTGAGTGTGTGTTAGAGGTGATGTGTGTTACTGCTGTTTGTGTGTGTGTTGTGTATTAGAGAACTCTTCTGTGAGCTGAGCTGAGTGTGTGTGTGTGTGTGTTGTGTATTAGAAAACTCTTCTGTGAGCTGAGTGTGTGTTAGAGGTGATGTGTGTTACTGCTGTTTGTGTGTGTGTTGTGTATTAGAAAACTCTTCTGTGAGCTGAGCTGAGTGTGTGTGTGTGTGTGTGTGTGTTAGAGGTGATGTGTGTTACTGCTGTTTGTGTGTGTGTGTTGTGTATTAGAAAACTCTTCTGTGAGCTGAGCTGAGTGTGTGTGTGTGTGTGTGTGTGTTAGAGGTGATGTGTGTTACTGCTGTTTGTGTGTGTGTGTTGTGTATTAGAAAACTCTTCTGTGAGCTGAGCTGAGTGTGTGTGTGTGTGTGTTAGAGGTGATGTGTGTTACTGCTGTTTGTGTGTGTGTGTTGTGTATTAGAAAACTCTTCTGTGAGCTGAGCTGAGTGTGTGTGTGTATGTGTGTGTTAGAGGTGATGTGTGTTACTGCTGTTTGTGTGTGTGTGTTGTGTATTAGAAAACTCTTCTGTGAGCTGAGTGTGTGTTAGAGGTGATGTGTGTTACTGCTGTTTGTGTGTGTGTTGTGTATTAGAGAACTCTTCTGTGAGCTGAGCTGAGTGTGTATGTGTATGTGTGTGTTAGAGGTGATGTGTGTTACTGCTGTTTGTGTGTGTGTGTTGTGTATTAGAAAACTCTTCTGTGAGCTGAGCTGAGTGTGTGTGTGTGTGTGTTGTGTATTAGAAAACTCTTCTGTGAGCTGAGTGTGTGTTAGAGGTGATGTGTGTTACTGCTGTTTGTGTGTGTGTTGTGTATTAGAGAACTCTTCTGTGAGCTGAGCTGAGTGTGTGTGTGTGTGTGTTGTGTATTAGAAAACTCTTCTGTGAGCTGAGTGTGTGTTAGAGGTGATGTGTGTTACTGCTGTTTGTGTGTGTGTTGTGTATTAGAAAACTCTTCTGTGAGCTGAGCTGAGTGTGTGTGTGTGTGTGTGTGTGTTAGAGGTGATGTGTGTTACTGCTGTTTGTGTGTGTGTGTTGTGTATTAGAAAACTCTTCTGTGAGCTGAGTGTGTGTTAGAGGTGATGTGTGTTACTGCTGTTTGTGTGTGTGTTGTGTATTAGAGAACTCTTCTGTGAGCTGAGCTGAGTGTGTATGTGTATGTGTGTGTTAGAGGTGATGTGTGTTACTGCTGTTTGTGTGTGTGTGTTGTGTATTAGAAAACTCTTCTGTGAGCTGAGCTGAGTGTGTGTGTGTGTGTGTTGTGTATTAGAAAACTCTTCTGTGAGCTGAGTGTGTGTTAGAGGTGATGTGTGTTACTGCTGTTTGTGTGTGTGTGTTGTGTATTAGAAAACTCTTCTGTGAGCTGAGCTGAGTGTGTGTGTGTGTGTGTGTGTGTTAGAGGTGATGTGTGTTACTGCTGTTTGTGTGTGTGTGTTGTGTATTAGAAAACTCTTCTGTGAGCTGAGCTGAGTGTGTGTGTGTGTGTGTGTGTTAGAGGTGATGTGTGTTACTGCTGTTTGTGTGTGTGTGTTGTGTATTAGAAAACTCTTCTGTGAGCTGAGCTGAGTGTGTGTGTGTGTGTGTGTGTGTTAGAGGTGATGTGTGTTACTGCTGTTTGTGTGTGTGTTGTGTATTAGAAAACTCTTCTGTGAGCTGAGTGTGTGTGTGTGTGTGTGTGTGTGTGTTAGAGGTGATGTGTATTACTGCTGTTTGTGTGTGTGTGTTGTGTATTAGAAAACTCTTCTGTGAGCTGAGCTGAGTGTGTGTGTGTATGTGTGTGTTAGAGGTGATGTGTGTTACTGCTGTTTGTGTGTGTGTTGTGTATTAGAGAACTCTTCTGTGAGCTGAGCTGAGTGTGTGTGTGTATGTGTGTGTTAGAGGTGATGTGTGTTACTGCTGTTTGTGTGTGTGTTGTGTATTAGAAAACTCTTCTGTGAGCTGAGCTGAGTGTGTGTATGTGTGTGTGAGTTAGAGGTGATGTGTGTTACTGCTGTTTGTGTGTGTGTTGTGTATTAGAAAACTCTTCTGTGAGCTGCGCTGAGTGTGTGTGTGTGTGTGTGTGTTAGAGGTGATGTGTATTACTGCTGTTTGTGTGTGTGTGTTGTGTATTAGAAAACTCTTCTGTGAGCTGAGTGTGTGTTAGAGGTGATGTGTGTTACTGCTGTTTGTGTGTGTGTTGTGTATTAGAGAACTCTTCTGTGAGCTGAGCTGAGTGTGTGTTAGAGGTGATGTGTGTTACTGCTGTTTGTGTGTGTGTGTTGTGTATTAGAAAACTCTTCTGTGAGCTGAGCTGAGTGTGAGTTAGAGGTGATGTGTGTTACTGCTGTTTGTGTGTGTGTTGTGTATTAGAGAACTCTTCTGTGAGCTGAGCTGAGTGTGTATGTGTATGTGTGTGTTAGAGGTGATGTGTGTTACTGCTGTTTGTGTGTGTGTGTTGTGTATTAGAAAACTCTTCTGTGAGCTGAGCTGAGTGTGTGTGTGTGTGTGTTGTGTATTAGAAAACTCTTCTGTGAGCTGAGTGTGTGTTAGAGGTGATGTGTGTTACTGCTGTTTGTGTGTGTGTTGTGTATTAGAGAACTCTTCTGTGAGCTGAGCTGAGTGTGTGTGTGTGTGTGTTGTGTATTAGAAAACTCTTCTGTGAGCTGAGTGTGTGTTAGAGGTGATGTGTGTTACTGCTGTTTGTGTGTGTGTTGTGTATTAGAAAACTCTTCTGTGAGCTGAGCTGAGTGTGAGTTAGAGGTGATGTGTGTTACTGCTGTTTGTGTGTGTGTTGTGTATTAGAGAACTCTTCTGTGAGCTGAGTGTGTGTTAGAGGTGATGTGTGTTACTGCTGTTTGTGTGTGTGTTGTGTATTAGAAAACTCTTCTGTGAGCTGAGCTGAGTGTGAGTTAGAGGTGATGTGTGTTACTGCTGTTTGTGTGTGTGTTGTGTATTAGAGAACTCTTCTGTGAGCTGAGTGTGTGTTAGAGGTGATGTGTGTTACTGCTGTTTGTGTGTGTGTTGTGTATTAGAAAACTCTTCTGTGAGCTGAGCTGAGTGTGTGTTAGAGGTGATGTGTGTTACTGCTGTTTGTGTGTGTGTTGTGTATTAGAGAACTCTTCTGTGAGCTGAGCTGAGTGTGTATGTGTATGTGTGTGTTAGAGGTGATGTGTGTTACTGCTGTTTGTGTGTGTGTGTTGTGTATTAGAAAACTCTTCTGTGAGCTGAGCTGAGTGTGTGTGTGTGTGTGTTGTGTATTAGAAAACTCTTCTGTGAGCTGAGTGTGTGTTAGAGGTGATGTGTGTTACTGCTGTTTGTGTGTGTGTTGTGTATTAGAGAACTCTTCTGTGAGCTGAGCTGAGTGTGTGTGTGTGTGTGTTGTGTATTAGAGAACTCTTCTGTGAGCTGAGCTGAGTGTGTGTGTGTGTGTGTGTGTTAGAGGTGATGTGTGTTACTGCTGTTTGTGTGTGTGTGTTGTGTATTAGAAAACTCTTCTGTGAGCTGAGCTGAGTGTGTGTGTGTTAGAGGTGATGTGTGTTACTGCTGTTTGTGTGTGTGTGTTGTGTATTAGAAAACTCTTCTGTGAGCTGAGCTGAGTGTGTGTGTGTGTGTGTGTGTGTTAGAGGTGATGTGTGTTACTGCTGTTTGTGTGTGTGTGTTGTGTATTAGAAAACTCTTCTGTGAGCTGAGCTGAGTGTGTGTGTGTATGTGTGTGTTAGAGGTGATGTGTGTTACTGCTGTTTGTGTGTGTGTGTTGTGTATTAGAAAACTCTTCTGTGAGCTGAGTGTGTGTTAGAGGTGATGTGTGTTACTGCTGTTTGTGTGTGTGTTGTGTATTAGAGAACTCTTCTGTGAGCTGAGCTGAGTGTGTATGTGTATGTGTGTGTTAGAGGTGATGTGTGTTACTGCTGTTTGTGTGTGTGTGTTGTGTATTAGAAAACTCTTCTGTGAGCTGAGCTGAGTGTGTGTGTGTGTGTGTTGTGTATTAGAAAACTCTTCTGTGAGCTGAGTGTGTGTTAGAGGTGATGTGTGTTACTGCTGTTTGTGTGTGTGTTGTGTATTAGAGAACTCTTCTGTGAGCTGAGCTGAGTGTGTGTGTGTGTGTGTTGTGTATTAGAAAACTCTTCTGTGAGCTGAGTGTGTGTTAGAGGTGATGTGTGTTACTGCTGTTTGTGTGTGTGTTGTGTATTAGAAAACTCTTCTGTGAGCTGAGCTGAGTGTGTGTGTGTGTGTGTGTGTGTTAGAGGTGATGTGTGTTACTGCTGTTTGTGTGTGTGTTGTGTATTAGAGAACTCTTCTGTGAGCTGAGCTGAGTGTGAGTTAGAGGTGATGTGTGTTACTGCTGTTTGTGTGTGTGTGTGTTAGTGTGTGTGTTAGAGGTGATGTGTATTACTGCTGTTTGTGTGTGTGTGTTAGAGGTGATGTGTATTACTGCTGTTTGTGTGTGTGTTAGAGGTGATGTGTGTTACTGCTGTTTGTGTGTGTGTGTTGTGTATTAGAAAACTCTTCTGTGAGCTGAGTGTGTGTTAGAGGTGATGTGTGTTACTGCTGTTTGTGTGTGTGTTGTGTATTAGAAAACTCTTCTGTGAGCTGAGTGTGTGTTAGAGGTGATGTGTGTTACTGCTGTTTGTGTGTGTGTTGTGTATTAGAGAACTCTTCTGTGAGCTGAGCTGAGTGTGTGTTAGAGGTGATGTGTGTTACTGCTGTTTGTGTGTGTGTTGTGTATTAGAGAACTCTTCTGTGAGCTGAGCTGAGTGTGTATGTGTATGTGTGTGTTAGAGGTGATGTGTGTTACTGCTGTTTGTGTGTGTGTGTTGTGTATTAGAAAACTCTTCTGTGAGCTGAGCTGAGTGTGTGTGTGTGTGTGTTGTGTATTAGAAAACTCTTCTGTGAGCTGAGCTGAGTGTGAGTTAGAGGTGATGTGTGTTACTGCTGTTTGTGTGTGTGTTGTGTATTAGAGAACTCTTCTGTGAGCTGAGCTGAGTGTGTATGTGTATGTGTGTGTTAGAGGTGATGTGTGTTACTGCTGTTTGTGTGTGTGTGTTGTGTATTAGAAAACTCTTCTGTGAGCTGAGCTGAGTGTGTGTGTGTGTGTGTTGTGTATTAGAAAACTCTTCTGTGAGCTGAGTGTGTGTTAGAGGTGATGTGTGTTACTGCTGTTTGTGTGTGTGTTGTGTATTAGAGAACTCTTCTGTGAGCTGAGCTGAGTGTGTGTGTGTGTGTGTTGTGTATTAGAAAACTCTTCTGTGAGCTGAGTGTGTGTTAGAGGTGATGTGTGTTACTGCTGTTTGTGTGTGTGTTGTGTATTAGAAAACTCTTCTGTGAGCTGAGCTGAGTGTGTGTGTGTGTGTGTGTGTGTTAGAGGTGATGTGTGTTACTGCTGTTTGTGTGTGTGTGTTGTGTATTAGAAAACTCTTCTGTGAGCTGAGCTGAGTGTGTGTGTGTGTGTGTGTGTTAGAGGTGATGTGTGTTACTGCTGTTTGTGTGTGTGTGTTGTGTATTAGAAAACTCTTCTGTGAGCTGAGCTGAGTGTGTGTGTGTGTGTGTGTGTTAGAGGTGATGTGTGTTACTGCTGTTTGTGTGTGTTGTGTATTAGAAAACTCTTCTGTGAGCTGAGCTGAGTGTGTGTGTGTGTGTGTGTGTGTTAGAGGTGATGTGTGTTACTGCTGTTTGTGTGTGTGTGTTGTGTATTAGAAAACTCTTCTGTGAGCTGAGCTGAGTGTGTGTGTGTGTGTGTGTGTGTTAGAGGTGATGTGTATTACTGCTGTTTGTGTGTGTGTGTTGTGTATTAGAAAACTCTTCTGTGAGCTGAGCTGAGTGTGTGTGTGTATGTGTGTGTTAGAGGTGATATGTGTTACTGCTGTTTGTGTGTGTGTTGTGTATTAGAAAACTCTTCTGTGAGCTGAGTGTGTGTGTGTGTGTGTGTGTGTGTGTTAGAGGTGATGTGTATTACTGCTGTTTGTGTGTGTGTGTTGTGTATTAGAAAACTCTTCTGTGAGCTGAGCTGAGTGTGTGTGTGTATGTGTGTGTTAGAGGTGATGTGTGTTACTGCTGTTTGTGTGTGTGTTGTGTATTAGAGAACTCTTCTGTGAGCTGAGCTGAGTGTGTGTGTGTATGTGTGTGTTAGAGGTGATGTGTGTTACTGCTGTTTGTGTGTGTGTTGTGTATTAGAGAACTCTTCTGTGAGCTGAGCTGAGTGTGAGTTAGAGGTGATGTGTGTTACTGCTGTTTGTGTGTGTGTGTGTTAGAGGTGATGTGTATTACTGCTGTTTGTGTGTGTGTTAGAGGTGATGTGTGTTACTGCTGTTTGTGTGTGTGTGTTGTGTATTAGAAAACTCTTCTGTGAGCTGAGTGTGTGTTAGAGGTGATGTGTGTTACTGCTGTTTGTGTGTGTGTTGTGTATTAGAAAACTCTTCTGTGAGCTGAGCTGAGCTGTGTGTGTGTGTGTGTGTGTTAGAGGTGATGTGTATTACTGCTGTTTGTGTGTGTGTTAGAGGTGATGTGTGTTACTGCTGTTTGTGTGTGTGTGTTGTGTATTAGAAAACTCTTCTGTGAGCTGAGCTGAGTGTGTGTTAGAGGTGATGTGTGTTACTGCTGTTTGTGTGTGTGTGTTGTGTATTAGAAAACTCTTCTGTGAGCTGAGCTGAGTGTGTGTTAGAGGTGATGTGTGTTACTGCTGTTTGTGTGTGTGTGTTGTGTATTAGAAAACTCTTCTGTGAGCTGAGCTGAGTGTGTGTTAGAGGTGATGTGTGTTACTGCTGTTTGTGTGTGTGTTGTGTATTAGAAAACTCTTCTGTGAGCTGAGCTGAGTGTGTGTGTGTGTTAGAGGTGATGTGTGTTACTGCTGTTTGTGTGTGTGTGTTGTGTATTAGAAAACTCTTCTGTGAGCTGAGCTGAGTGTGTGTGTGTATGTGTGTGTTAGAGGTGATGTGTGTTACTGCTGTTTGTGTGTGTGTTGTGTATTAGAAAACTCTTCTGTGAGCTGCGCTGAGTGTGTGTGTGTGTGTGTGTTAGAGGTGATGTGTATTACTGCTGTTTGTGTGTGTGTTGTGTATTAGAAAACTCTTCTGTGAGCTGAGCTGAGTGTGTGTGTGTAGAGGTGATGTGTGTTACTGCTGTTGTGTGTGTGTTGTGTATTAGAAAACTCTTCTGTGAGCTGAGTGTGTGTTAGAGGTGATGTGTGTTACTGCTGTTTGTGTGTGTGTTGTGTATTAGAGAACTCTTCTGTGAGCTGCGCTGAGTGTGTGTGTGTGTGTGTGTGTTAGAGGTGATGTGTGTTACTGCTGTTTGTGTGTGTGTGTTGTGTATTAGAAAACTCTTCTGTGAGCTGAGCTGAGTGTGTGTGTGTGTGTGTGTGTGTTAGAGGTGATGTGTGTTACTGCTGTTTGTGTGTGTGTGTTGTGTATTAGAAAACTCTTCTGTGAGCTGAGTGTGTGTGTGTGTGTGTGTGTTAGAGGTGATGTGTATTACTGCTGTTTGTGTGTGTGTGTTGTGTATTAGAAAACTCTTCTGTGAGCTGAGCTGAGTGTGTGTGTGTATGTGTGTGTTAGAGGTGATGTGTGTTACTGCTGTTTGTGTGTGTGTTGTGTATTAGAAAACTCTTCTGTGAGCTGAGCTGAGTGTGTGTGTGTATGTGTGTGTTAGAGGTGATGTGTGTTACTGCTGTTTGTGTGTGTGTTGTGTATTAGAAAACTCTTCTGTGAGCTGAGTGTGTATGTGTGTGTTAGAGGTGATGTGTATTACTGCTGTTTGTGTGTGTGTTGTGTATTAGAGAACTCTTCTGTGAGCTGAGCTGAGTGTGTGTGTGTATGTGTGTGTTAGAGGTGATGTGTGTTACTGCTGTTTGTGTGTGTGTTGTGTATTAGAAAACTCTTCTGTGAGCTGCGCTGAGTGTGTGTGTGTGTGTGTGTGTTAGAGGTGATGTGTATTACTGCTGTTTGTGTGTGTGTGTTGTGTATTAGAAAACTCTTCTGTGAGCTGAGTGTGTGTTAGAGGTGATGTGTGTTACTGCTGTTTGTGTGTGTGTTGTGTATTAGAGAACTCTTCTGTGAGCTGAGCTGAGTGTGTGTTAGAGGTGATGTGTGTTACTGCTGTTTGTGTGTGTGTGTTGTGTATTAGAAAACTCTTCTGTGAGCTGAGCTGAGTGTGAGTTAGAGGTGATGTGTGTTACTGCTGTTTGTGTGTGTGTGTTGTGTATTAGAGAACTCTTCTGTGAGCTGAGCTGAGTGTGTGTTAGAGGTGATGTGTGTTACTGCTGTTTGTGTGTGTGTTGTGTATTAGAGAACTCTTCTGTGAGCTGAGCTGAGTGTGTATGTGTATGTGTGTGTTAGAGGTGATGTGTGTTACTGCTGTTTGTGTGTGTGTGTTGTGTATTAGAAAACTCTTCTGTGAGCTGAGCTGAGTGTGTGTGTGTGTGTGTTGTGTATTAGAAAACTCTTCTGTGAGCTGAGTGTGTGTTAGAGGTGATGTGTGTTACTGCTGTTTGTGTGTGTGTTGTGTATTAGAGAACTCTTCTGTGAGCTGAGCTGAGTGTGTGTGTGTGTGTGTTGTGTATTAGAAAACTCTTCTGTGAGCTGAGCTGAGTGTGAGTTAGAGGTGATGTGTGTTACTGCTGTTTGTGTGTGTGTTGTGTATTAGAGAACTCTTCTGTGAGCTGAGCTGAGTGTGTATGTGTATGTGTGTGTTAGAGGTGATGTGTGTTACTGCTGTTTGTGTGTGTGTGTTGTGTATTAGAAAACTCTTCTGTGAGCTGAGCTGAGTGTGTGTGTGTGTGTGTTGTGTATTAGAAAACTCTTCTGTGAGCTGAGTGTGTGTTAGAGGTGATGTGTGTTACTGCTGTTTGTGTGTGTGTTGTGTATTAGAGAACTCTTCTGTGAGCTGAGCTGAGTGTGTGTGTGTGTGTGTTGTGTATTAGAGAACTCTTCTGTGAGCTGAGCTGAGTGTGTGTGTGTGTGTGTGTGTTAGAGGTGATGTGTGTTACTGCTGTTTGTGTGTGTGTGTTGTGTATTAGAAAACTCTTCTGTGAGCTGAGCTGAGTGTGTGTGTGTGTGTGTGTGTTAGAGGTGATGTGTGTTACTGCTGTTTGTGTGTGTGTGTTGTGTATTAGAAAACTCTTCTGTGAGCTGAGCTGAGTGTGTGTGTGTGTGTGTGTGTGTTAGAGGTGATGTGTGTTACTGCTGTTTGTGTGTGTGTGTTGTGTATTAGAAAACTCTTCTGTGAGCTGAGCTGAGTGTGTGTGTGTATGTGTGTGTTAGAGGTGATGTGTGTTACTGCTGTTTGTGTGTGTGTGTTGTGTATTAGAAAACTCTTCTGTGAGCTGAGTGTGTGTTAGAGGTGATGTGTGTTACTGCTGTTTGTGTGTGTGTTGTGTATTAGAGAACTCTTCTGTGAGCTGAGCTGAGTGTGTATGTGTATGTGTGTGTTAGAGGTGATGTGTGTTACTGCTGTTTGTGTGTGTGTGTTGTGTATTAGAAAACTCTTCTGTGAGCTGAGCTGAGTGTGTGTGTGTGTGTGTTGTGTATTAGAAAACTCTTCTGTGAGCTGAGTGTGTGTTAGAGGTGATGTGTGTTACTGCTGTTTGTGTGTGTGTTGTGTATTAGAAAACTCTTCTGTGAGCTGAGCTGAGTGTGTGTGTGTGTGTGTGTGTGTTAGAGGTGATGTGTGTTACTGCTGTTTGTGTGTGTGTGTTGTGTATTAGAAAACTCTTCTGTGAGCTGAGTGTGTGTTAGAGGTGATGTGTGTTACTGCTGTTTGTGTGTGTGTTGTGTATTAGAGAACTCTTCTGTGAGCTGAGCTGAGTGTGTATGTGTATGTGTGTGTTAGAGGTGATGTGTGTTACTGCTGTTTGTGTGTGTGTGTTGTGTATTAGAAAACTCTTCTGTGAGCTGAGCTGAGTGTGTGTGTGTGTGTGTGTGTTAGAGGTGATGTGTGTTACTGCTGTTTGTGTGTGTTGTGTATTAGAAAACTCTTCTGTGAGCTGAGCTGAGTGTGTGTGTGTGTGTGTGTGTGTTAGAGGTGATGTGTGTTACTGCTGTTTGTGTGTGTGTGTTGTGTATTAGAAAACTCTTCTGTGAGCTGAGTGTGTGTTAGAGGTGATGTGTGTTACTGCTGTTTGTGTGTGTGTTGTGTATTAGAGAACTCTTCTGTGAGCTGAGCTGAGTGTGTGTGTGTGTGTGTTGTGTATTAGAAAACTCTTCTGTGAGCTGAGTGTGTGTTAGAGGTGATGTGTGTTACTGCTGTTTGTGTGTGTGTGTTGTGTATTAGAAAACTCTTCTGTGAGCTGAGCTGAGTGTGTGTGTGTGTGTGTGTGTTAGAGGTGATGTGTGTTACTGCTGTTTGTGTGTGTTGTGTATTAGAAAACTCTTCTGTGAGCTGAGCTGAGTGTGTGTGTGTGTGTGTGTGTGTTAGAGGTGATGTGTGTTACTGCTGTTTGTGTGTGTGTGTTGTGTATTAGAAAACTCTTCTGTGAGCTGAGCTGAGTGTGTGTTAGAGGTGATGTGTGTTACTGCTGTTTGTGTGTGTGTTGTGTATTAGAAAACTCTTCTGTGAGCTGAGTGTGTGTGTGTGTGTGTGTGTGTGTGTTAGAGGTGATGTGTATTACTGCTGTTTGTGTGTGTGTGTTGTGTATTAGAAAACTCTTCTGTGAGCTGAGCTGAGTGTGTGTGTGTATGTGTGTGTTAGAGGTGATGTGTGTTACTGCTGTTTGTGTGTGTGTTGTGTATTAGAGAACTCTTCTGTGAGCTGAGCTGAGTGTGTGTGTGTATGTGTGTGTTAGAGGTGATGTGTGTTACTGCTGTTTGTGTGTGTGTTGTGTATTAGAGAACTCTTCTGTGAGCTGAGCTGAGTGTGTGTGTGTGTGTGTGTGTTAGAGGTGATGTGTGTTACTGCTGTTTGTGTGTGTGTTGTGTATTAGAAAACTCTTCTGTGAGCTGAGCTGAGTGTGTGTGTGTGTGTGTGTGTTAGAGGTGATGTGTGTTACTGCTGTTTGTGTGTGTGTTGTGTATTAGAAAACTCTTCTGTGAGCTGAGCTGAGTGTGAGTTAGAGGTGATGTGTGTTACTGCTGTTTGTGTGTGTGTGTGTTAGAGGTGATGTGTATTACTGCTGTTTGTGTGTGTGTGTTAGAGGTGATGTGTATTACTGCTGTTTGTGTGTGTGTTAGAGGTGATGTGTGTTACTGCTGTTTGTGTGTGTGTGTTGTGTATTAGAAAACTCTTCTGTGAGCTGAGTGTGTGTTAGAGGTGATGTGTGTTACTGCTGTTTGTGTGTGTGTTGTGTATTAGAAAACTCTTCTGTGAGCTGAGCTGAGTGTGTGTGTGTGTGTGTGTGTTAGAGGTGATGTGTATTACTGCTGTTTGTGTGTGTGTTAGAGGTGATGTGTGTTACTGCTGTTTGTGTGTGTGTGTTGTGTATTAGAAAACTCTTCTGTGAGCTGAGCTGAGTGTGTGTTAGAGGTGATGTGTGTTACTGCTGTTTGTGTGTGTGTGTTGTGTATTAGAAAACTCTTCTGTG
Organism: Hoplias malabaricus; assembly: GCF_029633855.1. NCBI lineage: Eukaryota > Metazoa > Chordata > Actinopteri > Characiformes > Erythrinidae > Hoplias > Hoplias malabaricus. The sequence continues at coordinate 773,718 of NC_089804.1, read as the reverse complement.
AGCTGAGCTGAGTGTGTGTTAGAGGTGATGTGTGTTACTGCTGTTTGTGTGTGTGTGTTGTGTATTAGAAAACTCTTCTGTGAGCTGAGCTGAGTGTGTGTTAGAGGTGATGTGTGTTACTGCTGTTTGTGTGTGTGTGTTGTGTATTAGAAAACTCTTCTGTGAGCTGAGCTGAGTGTGTGTTAGAGGTGATGTGTGTTACTGCTGTTTGTGTGTGTGTTGTGTATTAGAAAACTCTTCTGTGAGCTGAGCTGAGTGTGTGTGTGTGTTAGAGGTGATGTGTGTTACTGCTGTTTGTGTGTGTGTGTTGTGTATTAGAAAACTCTTCTGTGAGCTGAGCTGAGTGTGTGTGTGTATGTGTGTGTTAGAGGTGATGTGTGTTACTGCTGTTTGTGTGTGTGTTGTGTATTAGAAAACTCTTCTGTGAGCTGCGCTGAGTGTGTGTGTGTGTGTGTGTGTTAGAGGTGATGTGTATTACTGCTGTTTGTGTGTGTGTTGTGTATTAGAAAACTCTTCTGTGAGCTGAGTGTGTGTTAGAGGTGATGTGTGTTACTGCTGTTTGTGTGTGTGTTGTGTATTAGAAAACTCTTCTGTGAGCTGCGCTGAGTGTGTGTGTGTGTGTGTGTGTTAGAGGTGATGTGTATTACTGCTGTTTGTGTGTGTGTGTTGTGTATTAGAAAACTCTTCTGTGAGCTGAGTGTGTGTTAGAGGTGATGTGTGTTACTGCTGTTTGTGTGTGTGTTGTGTATTAGAAAACTCTTCTGTGAGCTGAGCTGAGTGTGTGTGTGTATGTGTGTGTTAGAGGTGATGTGTGTTACTGCTGTTTGTGTGTGTGTTGTGTATTAGAGAACTCTTCTGTGAGCTGAGCTGAGTGTGTGTGTGTATGTGTGTGTTAGAGGTGATGTGTGTTACTGCTGTTTGTGTGTGTGTGTTGTGTATCAGAAAACTCTTCTGTGAGCTGAGCTGAGTGTGTGTGTGTGTGTGTGTGTTAGAGGTGATGTGTATTACTGCTGTTTGTGTGTGTGTTGTGTATTAGAAAACTCTTCTGTGAGCTGAGTGTGTGTTAGAGGTGATGTGTGTTACTGCTGTTTGTGTGTGTGTTGTGTATTAGAGAACTCTTCTGTGAGCTGAGCTGAGTGTGTGTGTGTATGTGTGTGTTAGAGGTGATGTGTGTTACTGCTGTTTGTGTGTGTGTTGTGTATTAGAAAACTCTTCTGTGAGCTGAGCTGAGTGTGTGTGTGTGTGTGTGTGTTAGAGGTGATGTGTATTACTGCTGTTTGTGTGTGTGTGTTGTGTATTAGAAAACTCTTCTGTGAGCTGAGTGTGTGTTAGAGGTGATGTGTGTTACTGCTGTTTGTGTGTGTGTTGTGTATTAGAGAACTCTTCTGTGAGCTGAGCTGAGTGTGTGTGTGTATGTGTGTGTTAGAGGTGATGTGTGTTACTGCTGTTTGTGTGTGTGTTGTGTATTAGAGAACTCTTCTGTGAGCTGAGCTGAGTGTGTGTGTGTATGTGTGTGTTAGAGGTGATGTGTGTTACTGCTGTTTGTGTGTGTGTGTTGTGTATTAGAAAACTCTTCTGTGAGCTGAGCTGAGTGTGTGTTAGAGGTGATGTGTGTTACTGCTGTTTGTGTGTGTGTGTTGTGTATCAGAAAACTCTTCTGTGAGCTGAGCTGAGTGTGTGTGTGTGTGTGTGTGTTAGAGGTGATGTGTGTTACTGCTGTTTGTGTGTGTGTTGTGTATTAGAAAACTCTTCTGTGAGCTGAGTGTGTGTTAGAGGTGATGTGTGTTACTGCTGTTTGTGTGTGTGTGTTGTGTATTAGAAAACTCTTCTGTGAGCTGAGCTGAGTGTGTGTTAGAGGTGATGTGTGTTACTGCTGTTTGTGTGTGTGTGTTGTGTATCAGAAAACTCTTCTGTGAGCTGAGCTGAGTGTGTGTGTGTGTGTGTGTGTTAGAGGTGATGTGTATTACTGCTGTTTGTGTGTGTGTGTTGTGTATTAGAAAACTCTTCTGTGAGCTGAGCTGAGTGTGTGTTAGAGGTGATGTGTGTTACTGCTGTTTGTGTGTGTGTGTTGTGTATTAGAAAACTCTTCTGTGAGCTGAGCTGAGTGTGTGTTAGAGGTGATGTGTGTTACTGCTGTTTGTGTGTGTGTGTTGTGTATTAGAAAACTCTTCTGTGAGCTGAGCTGAGTGTGTGTTAGAGGTGATGTGTGTTACTGCTGTTTGTGTGTGTGTGTTGTGTATCAGAAAACTCTTCTGTGAGCTGAGCTGAGTGTGTGTGTGTGTGTGTGTGTTAGAGGTGATGTGTGTTACTGCTGTTTGTGTGTGTGTGTTGTGTATTAGAAAACTCTTCTGTGAGCTGAGCTGAGTGTGTGTGTGTGTGTGTGTGTTAGAGGTGATGTGTATTACTGCTGTTTGTGTGTGTGTTGTGTATTAGAGAACTCTTCTGTGAGCTGAGCTGAGTGTGTGTGTGTATGTGTGTGTTAGAGGTGATGTGTGTTACTGCTGTTTGTGTGTGTTGTGTATTAGAAAACTCTTCTGTGAGCTGCGCTGAGTGTGTGTGTGTGTGTGTGTGTTAGAGGTGATGTGTATTACTGCTGTTTGTGTGTGTGTTGTGTATTAGAAAACTCTTCTGTGAGCTGCGCTGAGTGTGTGTGTGTGTGTGTGTGTTAGAGGTGATGTGTATTACTGCTGTTTGTGTGTGTGTTGTGTATTAGAAAACTCTTCTGTGAGCTGAGTGTGTGTTAGAGGTGATGTGTGTTACTGCTGTTTGTGTGTGTGTTAGAGGTGATGTGTGTTACTGCTGTTTGTGTGTGTGTGTTGTGTATTAGAAAACTCTTCTGTGAGCTGAGCTGAGTGTGTGTTAGAGGTGATGTGTGTTACTGCTGTTTGTGTGTGTGTTGTGTATTAGAGAACTCTTCTGTGAGCTGAGCTGAGTGTGTGTGTGTATGTGTGTGTTAGAGGTGATGTGTGTTACTGCTGTTTGTGTGTGTTGTGTATTAGAAAACTCTTCTGTGAGCTGCGCTGAGTGTGTGTGTGTGTGTGTGTGTTAGAGGTGATGTGTATTACTGCTGTTTGTGTGTGTGTTGTGTATTAGAAAACTCTTCTGTGAGCTGCGCTGAGTGTGTGTGTGTGTGTGTGTGTTAGAGGTGATGTGTATTACTGCTGTTTGTGTGTGTGTTGTGTATTAGAAAACTCTTCTGTGAGCTGCGCTGAGTGTGTGTGTGTGTGTGTGTGTTAGAGGTGATGTGTATTACTGCTGTTTGTGTGTGTGTGTTGTGTATTAGAAAACTCTTCTGTGAGCTGAGTGTGTGTTAGAGGTGATGTGTGTTACTGCTGTTTGTGTGTGTGTTAGAGGTGATGTGTGTTACTGCTGTTTGTGTGTGTGTGTTGTGTATTAGAAAACTCTTCTGTGAGCTGAGCTGAGTGTGAGTTAGAGGTGAGGTGTGTTACTGCTGTTTGTGTGTGTGTTGTGAATTAGAGAACTCTTCTGTGAGCTGAGCTGAGTGTGTGTGTGTGTGTGTGTGTTAGAGGTGATGTGTGTTACTGCTGTTTGTGTGTGTTGTGTATTAGAAAACTCTTCTGTGAGCTGAGCTGAGTGTGTGTTAGAGGTGATGTGTGATACTGCTGTTTGTGTGTGTGTTGTGTATTAGAGAACTCTTCTGTGAGCTGAGTGTGTGTGTGTATGTGTGTGTTAGAGGTGATGTGTGTTACTGCTGTTTGTGTGTGTGTTGTGTATTAGAAAACTCTTCTGTGAGCTGCGCTGAGTGTGTGTGTGTGTGTGTGTGTTAGAGGTGATGTGTATTACTGCTGTTTGTGTGTGTGTTGTGTATTAGAAAACTCTTCTGTGAGCTGAGTGTGTGTTAGAGGTGATGTGTGTTACTGCTGTTTGTGTGTGTGTGTTGTGTATTAGAAAACTCTTCTGTGAGCTGAGCTGAGTGTGTGTTAGAGGTGATGTGTGTTACTGCTGTTTGTGTGTGTGTTGTGTATTAGAGAACTCTTCTGTGAGCTGAGCTGAGTGTGTGTGTGTATGTGTGTGTTAGAGGTGATGTGTGTTACTGCTGTTTGTGTGTGTTGTGTATTAGAAAACTCTTCTGTGAGCTGCGCTGAGTGTGTGTGTGTGTGTGTGTGTTAGAGGTGATGTGTATTACTGCTGTTTGTGTGTGTGTTGTGTATTAGAAAACTCTTCTGTGAGCTGCGCTGAGTGTGTGTGTGTGTGTGTGTGTGTTAGAGGTGATGTGTATTACTGCTGTTTGTGTGTGTGTTGTGTATTAGAAAACTCTTCTGTGAGCTGCGCTGAGTGTGTGTGTGTGTGTGTGTGTTAGAGGTGATGTGTATTACTGCTGTTTGTGTGTGTGTTGTGTATTAGAAAACTCTTCTGTGAGCTGAGCTGAGTGTGAGTTAGAGGTGATGTGTGTTACTGCTGTTTGTGTGTGTGTTAGAGGTGATGTGTGTTACTGCTGTTTGTGTGTGTGTGTTGTGTATTAGAAAACTCTTCTGTGAGCTGAGCTGAGTGTGAGTTAGAGGTGAGGTGTGTTACTGCTGTTTGTGTGTGTGTTGTGTATTAGAGAACTCTTCTGTGAGCTGAGCTGAGTGTGTGTGTGTGTGTGTGTGTGTTAGAGGTGATGTGTGTTACTGCTGTTTGTGTGTGTTGTGTATTAGAAAACTCTTCTGTGAGCTGAGCTGAGTGTGTGTTAGAGGTGATGTGTGTTACTGCTGTTTGTGTGTGTGTTGTGTATTAGAAAACTCTTCTGTGAGCTGAGCTGAGTGTGTGTGTGTATGTGTGTGTTAGAGGTGATGTGTGTTACTGCTGTTTGTGTGTGTGTTGTGTATTAGAGAACTCTTCTGTGAGCTGAGCTGAGTGTGTGTGTGTATGTGTGTGTTAGAGGTGATGTGTGTTACTGCTGTTTGTGTGTGTGTTGTGTATTAGAAAACTCTTCTGTGAGCTGAGCTGAGTGTGTGTTAGAGGTGATGTGTGTTACTGCTGTTTGTGTGTGTGTTGTGTATTAGAAAACTCTTCTGTGAGCTGAGCTGAGTGTGTGTGTGTATGTGTGTGTTAGAGGTGATGTGTGTTACTGCTGTTTGTGTGTGTGTTGTGTATTAGAAAACTCTTCTGTGAGCTGAGCTGAGTGTGTGTATGTGTGTGTGAGTTAGAGGTGATGTGTGTTACTGCTGTTTGTGTGTGTGTTGTGTATTAGAAAACTCTTCTGTGAGCTGCGCTGAGTGTGTGTATGTGTGTGTGTGTTAGAGGTGATGTGTGTTACTGCTGTTTGTGTGTGTGTTGTGTATTAGAAAACTCTTCTGTGAGCTGCGCTGAGTGTGTGTGTGTGTGTGTGTGTGTTAGAGGTGATGTGTATTACTGCTGTTTGTGTGTGTGTTGTGTATTAGAAAACTCTTCTGTGAGCTGCGCTGAGTGTGTGTGTGTGTGTGTGTGTTAGAGGTGATGTGTATTACTGCTGTTTGTGTGTGTGTTGTGTATTAGAAAACTCTTCTGTGAGCTGAGCTGAGTGTGTGTGTGTATGTGTGTGTTAGAGGTGATGTGTGTTACTGCTGTTTGTGTGTGTGTTGTGTATTAGAAAACTCTTCTGTGAGCTGCGCTGAGTGTGTGTGTGTGTGTGTGTGTTAGAGGTGATGTGTATTACTGCTGTTTGTGTGTGTTGTGTATTAGAAAACTCTTCTGTGAGCTGAGCTGAGTGTGTGTTAGAGGTGATGTGTGATACTGCTGTTTGTGTGTGTGTTGTGTATTAGAGAACTCTTCTGTGAGCTGAGTGTGTGTGTGTATGTGTGTGTTAGAGGTGATGTGTGTTACTGCTGTTTGTGTGTGTGTTGTGTATTAGAAAACTCTTCTGTGAGCTGAGCTGAGTGTGTGTGTGTATGTGTGTGTTAGAGGTGATGTGTGTTACTGCTGTTTGTGTGTGTGTTGTGTATTAGAAAACTCTTCTGTGAGCTGCGCTGAGTGTGTGTGTGTGTGTGTGTGTTAGAGGTGATGTGTGTTACTGCTGTTTGTGTGTGTGTGTTGTGTATTAGAAAACTCTTCTGTGAGCTGAGTGTGTGTTAGAGGTGATGTGTGTTACTGCTGTTTGTGTGTGTGTGTTGTGTATTAGAAAACTCTTCTGTGAGCTGAGCTGAGTGTGTGTTAGAGGTGATGTGTGTTACTGCTGTTTGTGTGTGTGTTGTGTATTAGAGAACTCTTCTGTGAGCTGAGCTGAGTGTGTGTGTGTATGTGTGTGTTAGAGGTGATGTGTATTACTGCTGTTTGTGTGTGTGTTGTGTATTAGAAAACTCTTCTGTGAGCTGCGCTGAGTGTGTGTGTGTGTGTGTGTGTTAGAGGTGATGTGTATTACTGCTGTTTGTGTGTGTGTTAGAGGTGATGTGTGTTACTGCTGTTTGTGTGTGTGTGTTGTGTATTAGAAAACTCTTCTGTGAGCTGAGTGTGTGTTAGAGGTGATGTGTGTTACTGCTGTTTGTGTGTGTGTGTTGTGTATTAGAAAACTCTTCTGTGAGCTGAGCTGAGTGTGTGTTAGAGGTGATGTGTGTTACTGCTGTTTGTGTGTGTGTTAGAGGTGATGTGTGTTACTGCTGTTTGTGTGTGTTGTGTATTAGAAAACTCTTCTGTGAGCTGAGCTGAGTGTGTGTTAGAGGTGATGTGTGTTACTGCTGTTTGTGTGTGTGTTGTGTATTAGAGAACTCTTCTGTGAGCTGAGCTGAGTGTGTGTGTGTATGTGTGTGTTAGAGGTGATGTGTGTTACTGCTGTTTGTGTGTGTTGTGTATTAGAAAACTCTTCTGTGAGCTGCGCTGAGTGTGTGTGTGTGTGTGTGTGTTAGAGGTGATGTGTATTACTGCTGTTTGTGTGTGTGTTGTGTATTAGAAAACTCTTCTGTGAGCTGCGCTGAGTGTGTGTGTGTGTGTGTGTGTTAGAGGTGATGTGTATTACTGCTGTTTGTGTGTGTGTTGTGTATTAGAAAACTCTTCTGTGAGCTGCGCTGAGTGTGTGTGTGTGTGTGTGTGTGTTAGAGGTGATGTGTATTACTGCTGTTTGTGTGTGTGTTGTGTATTAGAAAACTCTTCTGTGAGCTGCGCTGAGTGTGTGTGTGTGTGTGTGTGTTAGAGGTGATGTGTATTACTGCTGTTTGTGTGTGTGTTGTGTATTAGAAAACTCTTCTGTGAGCTGAGCTGAGTGTGAGTTAGAGGTGATGTGTGTTACTGCTGTTTGTGTGTGTGTTAGAGGTGATGTGTGTTACTGCTGTTTGTGTGTGTGTGTTGTGTATTAGAAAACTCTTCTGTGAGCTGAGCTGAGTGTGAGTTAGAGGTGAGGTGTGTTACTGCTGTTTGTGTGTGTGTTGTGTATTAGAGAACTCTTCTGTGAGCTGAGCTGAGTGTGTGTGTGTGTGTGTGTGTGTTAGAGGTGATGTGTGTTACTGCTGTTTGTGTGTGTTGTGTATTAGAAAACTCTTCTGTGAGCTGAGCTGAGTGTGTGTTAGAGGTGATGTGTGTTACTGCTGTTTGTGTGTGTGTTGTGTATTAGAAAACTCTTCTGTGAGCTGAGCTGAGTGTGTGTGTGTATGTGTGTGTTAGAGGTGATGTGTGTTACTGCTGTTTGTGTGTGTGTTGTGTATTAGAGAACTCTTCTGTGAGCTGAGCTGAGTGTGTGTGTGTGTGTGTGTGTTAGAGGTGATGTGTGTTACTGCTGTTTGTGTGTGTGTTGTGTATTAGAAAACTCTTCTGTGAGCTGAGCTGAGTGTGTGTATGTGTGTGTGAGTTAGAGGTGATGTGTGTTACTGCTGTTTGTGTGTGTGTTGTGTATTAGAAAACTCTTCTGTGAGCTGCGCTGAGTGTGTGTATGTGTGTGTGTGTTAGAGGTGATGTGTGTTACTGCTGTTTGTGTGTGTGTTGTGTATTAGAAAACTCTTCTGTGAGCTGCGCTGAGTGTGTGTGTGTGTGTGTGTGTGTTAGAGGTGATGTGTATTACTGCTGTTTGTGTGTGTGTGTTGTGTATTAGAAAACTCTTCTGTGAGCTGAGTGTGTGTTAGAGGTGATGTGTGTTACTGCTGTTTGTGTGTGTGTTAGAGGTGATGTGTGTTACTGCTGTTTGTGTGTGTGTGTTGTGTATTAGAAAACTCTTCTGTGAGCTGAGCTGAGTGTGTGTTAGAGGTGATGTGTGTTACTGCTGTTTGTGTGTGTGTTGTGTATTAGAGAACTCTTCTGTGAGCTGAGCTGAGTGTGTGTGTGTATGTGTGTGTTAGAGGTGATGTGTGTTACTGCTGTTTGTGTGTGTTGTGTATTAGAAAACTCTTCTGTGAGCTGCGCTGAGTGTGTGTGTGTGTGTGTGTGTTAGAGGTGATGTGTATTACTGCTGTTTGTGTGTGTGTTGTGTATTAGAAAACTCTTCTGTGAGCTGCGCTGAGTGTGTGTGTGTGTGTGTGTGTTAGAGGTGATGTGTATTACTGCTGTTTGTGTGTGTGTTGTGTATTAGAAAACTCTTCTGTGAGCTGCGCTGAGTGTGTGTGTGTGTGTGTGTGTTAGAGGTGATGTGTATTACTGCTGTTTGTGTGTGTGTGTTGTGTATTAGAAAACTCTTCTGTGAGCTGAGTGTGTGTTAGAGGTGATGTGTGTTACTGCTGTTTGTGTGTGTGTTAGAGGTGATGTGTGTTACTGCTGTTTGTGTGTGTGTGTTGTGTATTAGAAAACTCTTCTGTGAGCTGAGCTGAGTGTGAGTTAGAGGTGAGGTGTGTTACTGCTGTTTGTGTGTGTGTTGTGTATTAGAAAACTCTTCTGTGAGCTGAGCTGAGTGTGAGTTAGAGGTGAGGTGTGTTACTGCTGTTTGTGTGTGTGTTGTGTATTAGAAAACTCTTCTGTGAGCTGCGCTGAGTGTGTGTGTGTGTGTGTGTGTTAGAGGTGATGTGTATTACTGCTGTTTGTGTGTGTGTTGTGTATTAGAAAACTCTTCTGTGAGCTGCGCTGAGTGTGTGTGTGTGTGTGTGTGTTAGAGGTGATGTGTATTACTGCTGTTTGTGTGTGTGTGTTGTGTATTAGAAAACTCTTCTGTGAGCTGAGTGTGTGTTAGAGGTGATGTGTGTTACTGCTGTTTGTGTGTGTGTTAGAGGTGATGTGTGTTACTGCTGTTTGTGTGTGTGTGTTGTGTATTAGAAAACTCTTCTGTGAGCTGAGCTGAGTGTGAGTTAGAGGTGATGTGTGTTACTGCTGTTTGTGTGTGTGTGTTGTGTATTAGAAAACTCTTCTGTGAGCTGAGCTGAGTGTGTGTTAGAGGTGATGTGTGTTACTGCTGTTTGTGTGTGTGTTGTGTATTAGAAAACTCTTCTGTGAGCTGAGCTGAGTGTGTGTGTGTATGTGTGTGTTAGAGGTGATGTGTATTACTGCTGTTTGTGTGTGTGTTGTGTATTAGAAAACTCTTCTGTGAGCTGAGCTGAGTGTGTGTTAGAGGTGATGTGTGTTACTGCTGTTTGTGTGTGTGTGTTGTGTATTAGAGAACTCTTCTGTGAGCTGAGCTGAGTGTGTGTGTGTGTGTGTGTGTTAGAGGTGATGTGTGTTACTGCTGTTTGTGTGTGTGTTGTGTATTAGAAAACTCTTCTGTGAGCTGAGCTGAGTGTGTGTTAGAGGTGATGTGTGTTACTGCTGTTTGTGTGTGTGTTGTGTATTAGAAAACTCTTCTGTGAGCTGAGCTGAGTGTGTGTGTGTATGTGTGTGTTAGAGGTGATGTGTATTACTGCTGTTTGTGTGTGTGTTGTGTATTAGAGAACTCTTCTGTGAGCTGAGTGTGTGTGTGTATGTGTGTGTTAGAGGTGATGTGTGTTACTGCTGTTTGTGTGTGTGTTGTGTATTAGAAAACTCTTCTGTGAGCTGAGCTGAGTGTGTGTTAGAGGTGATGTGTGTTACTGCTGTTTGTGTGTGTGTTGTGTATTAGAAAACTCTTCTGTGAGCTGAGCTGAGTGTGTGTGTGTATGTGTGTGTTAGAGGTGATGTGTGTTACTGCTGTTTGTGTGTGTGTTGTGTATTAGAAAACTCTTCTGTGAGCTGAGTGTGTGTTAGAGGTGATGTGTGTTACTGCTGTTTGTGTGTGTGTTAGAGGTGATGTGTGTTACTGCTGTTTGTGTGTGTGTGTTGTGTATTAGAAAACTCTTCTGTGAGCTGAGCTGAGTGTGTGTTAGAGGTGATGTGTGTTACTGCTGTTTGTGTGTGTGTTGTGTATTAGAGAACTCTTCTGTGAGCTGAGTGTGTGTGTGTATGTGTGTGTTAGAGGTGATGTGTGTTACTGCTGTTTGTGTGTGTGTTGTGTATTAGAAAACTCTTCTGTGAGCTGAGCTGAGTGTGTGTGTGTATGTGTGTGTTAGAGGTGATGTGTGTTACTGCTGTTTGTGTGTGTGTTGTGTATTAGAAAACTCTTCTGTGAGCTGAGCTGAGTGTGTGTGTGTATGTGTGTGTTAGAGGTGATGTGTGTTACTGCTGTTTGTGTGTGTTGTGTATTAGAAAACTCTTCTGTGAGCTGCGCTGAGTGTGTGTGTGTGTGTGTGTGTTAGAGGTGATGTGTATTACTGCTGTTTGTGTGTGTGTTGTGTATTAGAAAACTCTTCTGTGAGCTGAGCTGAGTGTGTGTGTGTATGTGTGTGTTAGAGGTGATGTGTGTTACTGCTGTTTGTGTGTGTGTTGTGTATTAGAAAACTCTTCTGTGAGCTGAGCTGAGTGTGTGTGTGTATGTGTGTGTTAGAGGTGATGTGTGTTACTGCTGTTTGTGTGTGTGTTGTGTATTAGAAAACTCTTCTGTGAGCTGCGCTGAGTGTGTGTGTGTGTGTGTGTGTTAGAGGTGATGTGTATTACTGCTGTTTGTGTGTGTGTTGTGTATTAGAAAACTCTTCTGTGAGCTGCGCTGAGTGTGTGTGTGTGTGTGTGTGTGTTAGAGGTGATGTGTATTACTGCTGTTTGTGTGTGTGTTGTGTATTAGAAAACTCTTCTGTGAGCTGCGCTGAGTGTGTGTGTGTGTGTGTGTGTTAGAGGTGATGTGTATTACTGCTGTTTGTGTGTGTGTGTTGTGTATTAGAAAACTCTTCTGTGAGCTGAGTGTGTGTTAGAGGTGATGTGTGTTACTGCTGTTTGTGTGTGTGTTAGAGGTGATGTGTGTTACTGCTGTTTGTGTGTGTGTGTTGTGTATTAGAAAACTCTTCTGTGAGCTGAGCTGAGTGTGAGTTAGAGGTGAGGTGTGTTACTGCTGTTTGTGTGTGTGTGTTGTGTATTAGAGAACTCTTCTGTGAGCTGAGCTGAGTGTGTGTTAGAGGTGATGTGTGATACTGCTGTTTGTGTGTGTGTGTTGTGTATTAGAGAACTCTTCTGTGAGCTGAGCTGAGTGTGTGTTAGAGGTGATGTGTGATACTGCTGTTTGTGTGTGTGTTGTGTATTAGAGAACTCTTCTGTGAGCTGAGTGTGTGTGTGTATGTGTGTGTTAGAGGTGATGTGTGTTACTGCTGTTTGTGTGTGTGTTGTGTATTAGAAAACTCTTCTGTGAGCTGAGCTGAGTGTGTGTGTGTATGTGTGTGTTAGAGGTGATGTGTGTTACTGCTGTTTGTGTGTGTGTTGTGTATTAGAAAACTCTTCTGTGAGCTGCGCTGAGTGTGTGTGTGTGTGTGTGTGTTAGAGGTGATGTGTATTACTGCTGTTTGTGTGTGTTGTGTATTAGAAAACTCTTCTGTGAGCTGAGCTGAGTGTGTGTTAGAGGTGATGTGTGATACTGCTGTTTGTGTGTGTGTTGTGTATTAGAGAACTCTTCTGTGAGCTGAGTGTGTGTGTGTATGTGTGTGTTAGAGGTGATGTGTGTTACTGCTGTTTGTGTGTGTGTTGTGTATTAGAAAACTCTTCTGTGAGCTGAGCTGAGTGTGTGTTAGAGGTGATGTGTGTTACTGCTGTTTGTGTGTGTGTTGTGTATTAGAAAACTCTTCTGTGAGCTGAGCTGAGTGTGTGTGTGTATGTGTGTGTTAGAGGTGATGTGTGTTACTGCTGTTTGTGTGTGTGTTGTGTATTAGAGAACTCTTCTGTGAGCTGAGCTGAGTGTGTGTGTGTGTGTGTGTTAGAGGTGATGTGTGTTACTGCTGTTTGTGTGTGTGTTGTGTATTAGAAAACTCTTCTGTGAGCTGCGCTGAGTGTGTGTGTGTGTGTGTGTGTTAGAGGTGATGTGTGTTACTGCTGTTTGTGTGTGTGTGTTGTGTATTAGAAAACTCTTCTGTGAGCTGAGTGTGTGTTAGAGGTGATGTGTGTTACTGCTGTTTGTGTGTGTGTGTTGTGTATTAGAAAACTCTTCTGTGAGCTGAGCTGAGTGTGTGTTAGAGGTGATGTGTGTTACTGCTGTTTGTGTGTGTGTTGTGTATTAGAGAACTCTTCTGTGAGCTGAGCTGAGTGTGTGTGTGTATGTGTGTGTTAGAGGTGATGTGTGTTACTGCTGTTTGTGTGTGTTGTGTATTAGAAAACTCTTCTGTGAGCTGCGCTGAGTGTGTGTGTGTGTGTGTGTGTTAGAGGTGATGTGTATTACTGCTGTTTGTGTGTGTGTTGTGTATTAGAAAACTCTTCTGTGAGCTGCGCTGAGTGTGTGTGTGTGTGTGTGTGTTAGAGGTGATGTGTATTACTGCTGTTTGTGTGTGTGTTAGAGGTGATGTGTGTTACTGCTGTTTGTGTGTGTGTGTTGTGTATTAGAAAACTCTTCTGTGAGCTGAGCTGAGTGTGAGTTAGAGGTGAGGTGTGTTACTGCTGTTTGTGTGTGTGTTGTGTATTAGAGAACTCTTCTGTGAGCTGAGCTGAGTGTGTGTGTGTGTGTGTGTTAGAGGTGATGTGTGTTACTGCTGTTTGTGTGTGTTGTGTATTAGAAAACTCTTCTGTGAGCTGAGCTGAGTGTGTGTTAGAGGTGATGTGTGTTACTGCTGTTTGTGTGTGTGTTGTGTATTAGAAAACTCTTCTGTGAGCTGAGCTGAGTGTGTGTGTGTGTGTGTGTGTGTTAGAGGTGATGTGTATTACTGCTGTTTGTGTGTGTGTTGTGTATTAGAGAACTCTTCTGTGAGCTGAGTGTGTGTGTGTATGTGTGTGTTAGAGGTGATGTGTGTTACTGCTGTTTGTGTGTGTGTTGTGTATTAGAAAACTCTTCTGTGAGCTGAGCTGAGTGTGTGTTAGAGGTGATGTGTGTTACTGCTGTTTGTGTGTGTGTTGTGTATTAGAAAACTCTTCTGTGAGCTGAGCTGAGTGTGTGTGTGTATGTGTGTGTTAGAGGTGATGTGTGTTACTGCTGTTTGTGTGTGTGTTGTGTATTAGAAAACTCTTCTGTGAGCTGAGCTGAGTGTGTGTGTGTATGTGTGTGTTAGAGGTGATGTGTGTTACTGCTGTTTGTGTGTGTGTTGTGTATTAGAGAACTCTTCTGTGAGCTGAGCTGAGTGTGTGTGTGTATGTGTGTGTTAGAGGTGATGTGTGTTACTGCTGTTTGTGTGTGTGTTGTGTATTAGAGAACTCTTCTGTGAGCTGAGCTGAGTGTGTGTGTGTATGTGTGTGTTAGAGGTGATGTGTGTTACTGCTGTTTGTGTGTGTTGTGTATTAGAAAACTCTTCTGTGAGCTGAGTGTGTGTTAGAGGTGATGTGTGTTACTGCTGTTTGTGTGTGTGTTAGAGGTGATGTGTGTTACTGCTGTTTGTGTGTGTGTGTTGTGTATTAGAAAACTCTTCTGTGAGCTGAGCTGAGTGTGTGTATGTGTGTGTGAGTTAGAGGTGATGTGTGTTACTGCTGTTTGTGTGTGTGTTGTGTATTAGAAAACTCTTCTGTGAGCTGCGCTGAGTGTGTGTGTGTGTGTGTGTGTTAGAGGTGATGTGTATTACTGCTGTTTGTGTGTGTGTGTTGTGTATTAGAAAACTCTTCTGTGAGCTGAGTGTGTGTTAGAGGTGATGTGTGTTACTGCTGTTTGTGTGTGTGTGTTGTGTATTAGAAAACTCTTCTGTGAGCTGAGCTGAGTGTGAGTTAGAGGTGAGGTGTGTTACTGCTGTTTGTGTGTGTGTTGTGTATTAGAGAACTCTTCTGTGAGCTGAGCTGAGTGTGTGTGTGTGTGTGTGTGTTAGAGGTGATGTGTGTTACTGCTGTTTGTGTGTGTTGTGTATTAGAAAACTCTTCTGTGAGCTGAGCTGAGTGTGTGTTAGAGGTGATGTGTGATACTGCTGTTTGTGTGTGTGTTGTGTATTAGAGAACTCTTCTGTGAGCTGAGTGTGTGTGTGTATGTGTGTGTTAGAGGTGATGTGTGTTACTGCTGTTTGTGTGTGTGTTGTGTATTAGAAAACTCTTCTGTGAGCTGAGCTGAGTGTGTGTTAGAGGTGATGTGTGTTACTGCTGTTTGTGTGTGTGTTGTGTATTAGAGAACTCTTCTGTGAGCTGAGTGTGTGTGTGTATGTGTGTGTTAGAGGTGATGTGTGTTACTGCTGTTTGTGTGTGTGTTGTGTATTAGAAAACTCTTCTGTGAGCTGAGCTGAGTGTGTGTTAGAGGTGATGTGTGTTACTGCTGTTTGTGTGTGTGTTGTGTATTAGAGAACTCTTCTGTGAGCTGAGTGTGTGTGTGTGTGTGTGTGTTAGAGGTGATGTGTGTTACTGCTGTTTGTGTGTGTGTTGTGTATTAGAAAACTCTTCTGTGAGCTGAGCTGAGTGTGTGTTAGAGGTGATGTGTGTTACTGCTGTTTGTGTGTGTGTTGTGTATTAGAAAACTCTTCTGTGAGCTGAGTGTGTGTGTGTGTGTGTGTGTGTGTTAGAGGTGATGTGTGTTACTGCTGTTTGTGTGTGTGTTGTGTATTAGAAAACTCTTCTGTGAGCTGCGCTGAGTGTGTGTGTGTGTGTGTGTGTTAGAGGTGATGTGTGTTACTGCTGTTTGTGTGTGTGTGTTGTGTATTAGAAAACTCTTCTGTGAGCTGAGTGTGTGTTAGAGGTGATGTGTGTTACTGCTGTTTGTGTGTGTGTGTTGTGTATTAGAAAACTCTTCTGTGAGCTGAGCTGAGTGTGTGTTAGAGGTGATGTGTGTTACTGCTGTTTGTGTGTGTGTTGTGTATTAGAGAACTCTTCTGTGAGCTGAGCTGAGTGTGTGTGTGTATGTGTGTGTTAGAGGTGATGTGTGTTACTGCTGTTTGTGTGTGTTGTGTATTAGAAAACTCTTCTGTGAGCTGCGCTGAATGTGTGTGTGTGTGTGTGTGTTAGAGGTGATGTGTATTACTGCTGTTTGTGTGTGTGTTGTGTATTAGAAAACTCTTCTGTGAGCTGCGCTGAGTGTGTGTGTGTGTGTGTGTGTGTTAGAGGTGATGTGTATTACTGCTGTTTGTGTGTGTGTTGTGTATTAGAAAACTCTTCTGTGAGCTGCGCTGAGTGTGTGTGTGTGTGTGTGTGTTAGAGGTGATGTGTATTACTGCTGTTTGTGTGTGTGTGTTGTGTATTAGAAAACTCTTCTGTGAGCTGAGTGTGTGTTAGAGGTGATGTGTGTTACTGCTGTTTGTGTGTGTGTTAGAGGTGATGTGTGTTACTGCTGTTTGTGTGTGTGTGTTGTGTATTAGAAAACTCTTCTGTGAGCTGAGCTGAGTGTGAGTTAGAGGTGAGGTGTGTTACTGCTGTTTGTGTGTGTGTTGTGTATTAGAGAACTCTTCTGTGAGCTGAGCTGAGTGTGTGTGTGTGTGTGTGTGTTAGAGGTGATGTGTGTTACTGCTGTTTGTGTGTGTTGTGTATTAGAAAACTCTTCTGTGAGCTGAGCTGAGTGTGTGTTAGAGGTGATGTGTGTTACTGCTGTTTGTGTGTGTTGTGTATTAGAAAACTCTTCTGTGAGCTGAGCTGAGTGTGAGTTAGAGGTGAGGTGTGTTACTGCTGTTTGTGTGTGTGTTGTGTATTAGAAAACTCTTCTGTGAGCTGAGTGTGTGTGTGTGTGTGTGTGTGTGTGTTAGAGGTGATGTGTGTTACTGCTGTGTGTGTGTGTTGTGTATTAGAAAACTCTTCTGTGAGCTGAGCTGAGTGTGTGTTAGAGGTGATGTGTGTTACTGCTGTTTGTGTGTGTGTTGTGTATTAGAGAACTCTTCTGTGAGCTGAGTGTGTGTGTGTATGTGTGTGTTAGAGGTGATGTGTGTTACTGCTGTTTGTGTGTGTGTTGTGTATTAGAAAACTCTTCTGTGAGCTGAGCTGAGTGTGTGTTAGAGGTGATGTGTGTTACTGCTGTTTGTGTGTGTG